>NC_056751.1:825520104-825587604 GCF_019279795.1 Protopterus annectens | reverse complement strand
GTGGATTTTCTGTCTGCAGTAGATGATATGGTCTGCACTTAAGTCTAAAGTCTACTCATTGATGCTTTAATTTGAGACATGCCTACCTTACAACCTTCAGGTTTTTCCTCAGATGTGCAGCACAAACCTTTGTAAAGGTAGGTGATTTGGATCAGACTTGCTATGTGATTAATTATTGACATGTATTGTTTAGAGAGAGCAAATTGGTACAGAATTTATAATTTCTCCCTCATAGCTTTGTTTCTTCAGTTTGTTTATCAGCTTTATACCTGTTGAGCAGTCTTCACGTTCTTTAGCATCTATGTGGGGTTTTGGTTTGTTCTCTGATTTCCTCCCACATCTCAAAGACAATTTTGTAGATGAACTAGCAGTCCTTCAGATAGGTGTGCATGTGCCACATGTGTTTTCAGTATTAGACTAGTATCGTGTCCAGGAGTAATTGATTAATTTCCCTACTTGCACCCACTGAATGAGTGATGGGCTCCACCCCCCCCCCCTGAAGTGGATGAAGCTGGTAAACGGAGGCAATGTACTGTTTAATGTTTTATTTTTGTATTTCTGTTTTGCATATTTTAATTTCATATTTCTGGATACAGGTGATGGATTACTAAATGAGCTGGTGTTGTGCTTTACTGTATGGTACCATATTGTTTTCATTGTGTCTGAATAAAAGTTATTGTATTTCATGGCACTGGAGTAGTTGTTGTGCAGGCATACACTGAGATGCTTAAATTTTTGCTGTTGCATATCATACTGTTTACCAGTACTGTGATAGCTGCATAAATGCTGCTTGAGGGTTATGGTGCGCTGCAAGCAACAGGTATAGTTAAAATAGTAGCGTTATAGATTCTTATTACAAAGGCATGTAGTGGTGAACCTTTTCCATGTCTTTTGGGCTGTTCTTAAAGACTTTCAATTCAGTTTTTCTAATAAAAAATATACACACAACAAAGAACATGCCATATAGAATCCATAATGTCATTTCTGTTTTTACAGTTGGCCCTAATGATGAACTCTTGAAAGGACAACAGATAACGTATGTAACTGATATGGAAACAGATGAGGGAATCCCTACTCAGGTATCTGCTGTAAACCAGTCTGGACTGGGTCATCAAGTAGAACTTGTTACGCAAGAGGGTACCCAGCAGGTAAAATAGTTAATACCTGCTTATTAATGCTGTCAATTGCTTTCATTGTTTGGTGATTAGTTTGCTTGTGATTTAACAGTTCTTTGTTTGAACACAAATAACATCATTCATGTTGTACAAAGCAAAAATACGGTTGACTAAGTAAACATAAAAGTACAGAACATACTTTAACAGTAAACAATAAGAAAAACACCACAGTGATTCAATAATTGGTGAGAATGTTACATGGTTAACAGCAGTTGTAGATTATTGTCCAGTACAGATCAATAAGAACTTGTAGTAACAACCATATCACTGTGGCAGATGTCATTTTATTTCTTTGCTCAGAAATTTTGGACAAAACCAAAAGTGATTGGGGGAGGGGGGTAGTCAAAGGCTTAAAATTAGGGACAGATTTGTAATATTAATCTGCTTCACCTAAAAAGTCAATAAAACAAGTTTTGCACCAACTTGCATTTTTTAACAATAAGAAGGATGAAACTTGTATGTCTGACATTATTTCCTGACTGTTGTCCTCATTGATTTACCAGAAAATCAAAAATTTTACAAAGGATGAGGCAAAACTATGAGACAAATTCAGGACAAAATTCTGGATATTTGAGAAGTATACCAGTATGAATCACTGTAGGACAAAACAGAGTCAGTTAATAAGGCCACTTTGCTTGCTGCAAAACAGTACATTTTTGGAAGGAGTGGGCATACATTGTGGCCAAAGATTTATATTACCGATTAAACATGAGTTTAGTTCAGAAGGCCTTATTACTCCCCTTCTAAGGATCCCAGCTTTAATGTCATTCTGCTACAGGTAGTTGAAATCCATGATATTTTAGTGTTTTATTTTGTGCAGCTGTCCTCAAACATGAAAGCTCATTTGATTTTTTTCAGATCTTGGAGACTTCTTCTAAAATAACTCCCCATCCACTACTAAACCACAGGTGTGGTTTAGTCCAGGGTCGATGCTCCTCAGACCTGCGTTCTGCCTTTCTTAGAAGGGCATTTAAATCCTTCTCTGCCACCCTATGATGCAGACTAAAATTCCAAGGTTTGTGATTTCGAAGCAATCAATTGAAAGGCTGAAATTGACAGTTGGAATAGAAAGGTGTTTGCAGTGCCACACTGGAAAGTTGACTGGTCCACTCCCTGGCCTTTGTGGTTAATTACCAACTTTTCCTGTGGGGGCTTGCAGTGATTCATTTCAGAGCAATAAAGCCAAACCCCACTAGCTGTAAATATGCCAGTTTTTGGCCATATCAGTGAAGCAGAAGAGGATTATTTGTCTATACTTTAGAAACACAGGGCTTAAAACCAAGCCTGAATGGCCTGAATTTACCTATATAGACCTAAAAAATAAAAAGTCATGAGCATGTCGAAGACGTGCAGCTGAAACTTAAGGGGTCATTTGCATATATCCCATGGGCCTCCACTACAGGAAGCTTAAGGTATTACACAGTGAAGAGACCAGCTTGGCAGGGTCTTACATGTAGTTTTTACTGAAAGGTTTAAGAGATCAGAGAATATGACTGTGTTTTACAGTTATTTAAATACTTAGGTGTACTAATTTCATAACAGAGTAAGGTCAAATAGTCATTTTGGTTAATGACATGCATTTATTTATTTAAATGTGTTTGACCGGAGAGAACACTGATCAAACAATAACCTGTTGCAGGCTCAGCCTGTAACTTGTGTGTCATCCTCTTTGCATATTGTTCTCCTGTGGTGGCCAGGTTCACTTGAGTTACATGGTTGGCCCATTGTTGCAGGAACACTGGTTATCCAGATTTGCTTTGGCCAGCTTGACCTACATAGACAGTGTGTTTGATGGACTCTGCCTCTGATTGAGGCCAAGAGTTCTAAAAGGGAGGAGAAAATTGAAAGCCCCCTACATAGCATGTTAGTTCAGAGAGAAGTGCAATTCTACTACAGTTTTGGAGCCATTGTATTCATGCTGTGCAGGGAGTGGAGATGGGGGGGGGGGTGAGGACTGAGATGAGTAGTGTAACAAAGGGAAAAGCTTATAACCCTACAATGTTATTGAAAGGAGACCCCCCCCCACTGCACAGCGTTCTTTAAAGAACAGATAAGCTAGTGAGTTACGCCTATAAGTATCATAATTGCTGAAGGTCATCAGTGCAGGAAAAATTAGCTTGGATAATGGTGTCTACTTGGGTAAATCAGTAACTGATTAATTAAATACTCATGCAAAATTAAATTCTATCCACAAAGCTTGTCATTATTGTCTACAGTTTGATACCAAAGCCTAAAAATGTCAATTTTACGTAAAAGCATTACCTTAGCAGTCCGGAACTGTTCATTCTTTGACAGCTGGAAACTAGGCCGGGATCTTCTCATCAAGAAATGGCATTTTAATGCTTTACCTCTGGTTGCTTATTTAATAAATTATTGCACATACACTTTATTGTGGTTCAAAAAGAGAAAAAAGAAAATGTATGTCTTTTACTATATTACTGTTTGAACCATTTATCTAAAAAGCACCTGTATAGGATTTTAATTCTTTCTTTGGACACAAGATGGTGCTATTGTATGGAAGAAAAGTTTGTTGTATAAGGTTTTTAACATGTATAAAACTAAACTGTATTTGTATTTATATTTATATATTTATATCTGTTAGAGTTTAGAGAAGGTATTGTGGATATTTTGATATTTATATATATATATGTATGTGCTTAGAACTGTTTTAAAGGACTGGTTTAAAGGAATTTAAAAAAAAAAGTTTTATAGGGCTGAACATCTATTGAGTACATGTGACCACATTAAGAATATACACCAATTGGATAGTTGTATTAATTAAGTGGAGGGTATTTTAGGGGAAGAATTGTAAAAGGTATGCATTTCCGTTTCATCTGAGGAAGTCATTAGAGGACGAAAACGCATCTGTGGTGATATCAGCGTTTATGGTTTTATTCTGAAATGGTTTTATTCTGAAGAAAGTGTGTTTCAATAAAGCTTGTTCGTGTGGAAAATACCAGTGGAGTCGTGCCTTGGTAGAATTGCTCTATTATCTTTTGGTTTTGGCTGCTTTTATTGAGCAATTTACTTTCCTGTTCGTTTTGGCTGTTGGAGTCATTCTTTTGTTGGATGGAAGAGGCTTCGACGTCTTCATAAGCTAATTCAGGGAGAGGCAGTGATTTGGACAAGATTGACAGAATGATGGACCAATTAACGCAACTGATCGAATTGTTAACGCCTACCTGTCAATCATTACTCTCGGCGTCGTCACGCCCACCGGTTAACCAGGAAATGCTTGGTAGAGGTGAAAACGGCGTGAAAAAAGTGATTTTGACAATGGAACTTGGCGTTAGCAATGGGCATAAACCTGTAAAGGACATATGAGCTGAATGTGATGGGATTCCTACTATTTTTCTGAGCAACAGGACGAACGAAGTGCAAGGGGATGTTATAGGACATAACAACTTAAACATGACTAATGGACAAAATCATAACGGACAAAGGTACAAAACTGATTTTAAGACTTTGGTGCAGTTAAAATACTGTTTTAATGAAAGAAATAAAATGTCTTCAAATTCTGAAATGGATAGAAACTTAACATATGAGCACAATGTTAACTTGCTAGATGAATTAATGTTTAAATATAAGAATATGGAAATGGAAAATGCATACCTTAAGAAATGTCTTAGATTAAAGATAGTACCAAAAGGGCTAAGAGTGCATAAGTACCCTAATAAAGTGAAAGAAGGTAGTGACTTTCATAAAGATTTATTACTCATTTTTGACAATTGTGGGTTTGAAATAATTAAGTTAATTATGAGAGAAGATGAAAGAGAAATGGAGGGTTTGTATGGTAGAATAGATGAAATCAACCGTAAAATTACTAATGACCTCATGTTTTCGATTGAGGATGGGAAGAGAAAGTATTATGATACATTAAATAAAATTGAAGTTAAAATAAGAAATGGATATGAAAGAAAAATACAAAAATTGAGAGAGATGTTAAAGAATACAAAGACAAAGTTAGTTACCCTAGACCGAGGGAGTTTGTTAGTAAAAGGTACAATAGTAGGTATGAGGAAGGTTGGAGACAGCTCCCTTTCTTGGAAACGGATGGGCAGGAAGTACGAGAACAGATAAAAAATATTAATGACCCCTCAGATTACCCCCCCCAAGGAGATCAGAAAGAATAAAGAACAATTATCAAAAAAAAACTACCAGTATAGGGGGTACGGGGGGGGGACAGCAACAACAAAAGACACAAACAGTGGTACAAGTGAATACTCCCAGCATGGATGAAACTATTGTCTGTGAAGGTAGCAAATATAGTTATAAAGGGTACAATATATATAATTACAGTAATAAGGAAGTAAATGAAACGCATTTCTCATTATTATAGGTTCATAGGTTCATACTAGGCTATCTGCCCTAGGGCATTTATAAGCCTAGCCAGAGTATGTTTGGCCACCCATTTTAAATTAATTTTGCTATGCCCTTTTTGAGGTTAGTAGTATACTGTGCCTCTGTCTAACAGTGACACAGAAGTGATACCAAACCTATGATCTCCCATCCACTCATCAAGATTCCTCTTGAAGAGAGTCATGAGGACTCCTGCCCTAACCTGGACTGGGATTTTATTCCATAGTGAAGGGAGCCTCTGTTATGAATCTGGTCCCTCCAGCATGTCCTATTTATTTCAGTGCTGAGGTTCAAGTCTCTCTCGATGGGATTTGATTTTTGAGGTGCAGCATGTCCCTAAATTCGGGTTGGACATGGCCTTATCGTCAGGCACAGGTCACCTCTGAGCAGGCGGTATGCCACTGAGTAGAGCTGGAGTTTTTTAACCGGGGCGCATATGGCATCTGTTTGAGCCCTTTGATCCTCTTGGTGAAGTACTTTTGGGGTCTTTCCAGTTGCTGCAGGTGTTTGGTAAGGTACATCCAAAAGGGGGCATTGTACGATTATATGGGGCCTGATGAGTGAGGAGTAAAAGAGAGACCTCCTCCCCTAATCTAGATGTGAATCCATTCATGATTAGGTGGGCTATATAAAATGTTTTTCTAACCACTTTGGCCACTTGGTTGTCAAATGAGAGATTGCTATCAACTAGGGTCCCCAGGTCCCTAATGACTTCTTCAGTACTTAATGGATTACCACCTATATGGTAATTTCTGGGCACTTTGTTTTTGCCAAAGGGGGTGACTATACACTTTTTGGCATTTAGCTTGAGGCCATGGCTCTGGCACCAGTTGTCTGTTTCTATGAGGCCCTTTTGGAGGATGCTTGTGTCGGCTGGAGAGTCGATTATGGCGCCCAGTTTGCAGTCATCTGCGAACTTGGTCAGCCACAGTCCTTCCGTGTTGGCCTGTACCTCCGAGAAATATATACCAAACAAGAGAGGTCACAGGACTGAGCCTTGTGGGACGCCACTTGTAACTGGTTTGGAGTCTGACATGGCTCCAGCAATTCTAACCATGTGGGTTCTGTCCTTGAACCAGTTTGCAACCCATCTAGTGACATAGGGGTTTATATTTAAGCTGGTGAGCTTATCTATAATGCCTGAGTCGGGTATTGTATCGAAGGCAGGTCCAGATAGGCTGTGTGGACCACCTTCCCTTCAATGGCCTTGGTGACTGTTTCAAAGAAGTCAACCAGGTTTAAGAGGCAGGATCTGCCCTTAACAAAGCCAAACTGGGTAGGATCCAGTGTCTGTAGGTCCCCAATATCTTTATTTATGAGGTCCATGATGATCCTTTCCATAGCTTTGCAGACCAAGCTAGTCAGGCTTATGGGGCGATAGTTTCCAGGGTCCGTTGAGGCACCACCTTTGTGGAGAGGGACCACTGTTGCTGTCACGCCACTCTTAGGTACATATCCTGTAGTAAGGCTGAGATTGAACAGTAGTTTTATGTTTGGGTTTAGCTCTTCTTGGAGTTCATGGCCTGGGACACCGTCTGGACCCATTGATGCTGTGCCACCTGAGCATCTGAGATGTCGGGGAAGCACTCTGCTGGGATAGATATTTGCCCTTTGGTGGGGAGGGGAGAAGTTTGCGCTGAACCTGTCAGCTAGGATGTTGGCAATGTCTGTGGGATCAGTGTATTTTTTTGTCATTTTGGACTAATTCTGAGCATATCTGGGAATTCCCACCCAGGTTCCTAACATAACTAAAGAAAGCCTTGTGATTATCTTTAGTGTCCTGTGCAATTTTTATCTCGAAGCTGGCCTTTGACGATTTTATGAGTGCCCTTAGTTTTTTGCTAATACTGATCAGAGATGCCTTCCTTTTGGGATTTTGCTCTATCATGTAGTAGCTTCCTCCTTCTATTGTATAGTTTGTTTATGGCTGGGGTCCACCAGACAGGTCGTCTGCCTTTGGAGGATTGGGTCTTGGTTTTATTTGGGATTGCATGATCCATGCATTCCTGAAGGTGTTCATAGAATGCATTTATAAAGGATTCTGCGGTCTGGGCGCTTTGAAGGATTCCACCTCGGTTTTGAGGAGTGTGAAATTTGCTTTAGAGATGTTTTTCACTGTGGTTTTCTGGGCAGGGGATGGGGTTGGGATGTGAATATCCAGTGAGATCAGTTTATGGTCTGATCTTACCAGTGAGGGATACACTTCTGGTCTGGAGCATAGAGTCCCCATGTTGGTGATGATCAGGTCCAGTATGTTTTCCCCTCTTGTGGGAGTGGTAACAAGTTGTTCCATAGCATTTGAGTTTATGAATTCTAGGAACCTTTGGGCAAGGGTGTTGGAGCTAGAGTAATGCTCCCAGTCTATGTTTGGGTAGTTGAAGTCGCCCAATATAATGGTGTTCGGAGAGACCTTCATATTTTCCAGTGTTCTCAGGAAGGCCGAGGGGTTCCTGGGTTTGAGGGTGGTCTGTAGCAGGCTATAAACTGGAAGGCAGTTTTACCCACTGTTAGTTGCACATGGATAGTCTCTGATGCTTCGTGCTTTGCCACCAACCTAGAGGTGTGGGTATCTTTGATGAATATCGATACTCCCCCTCCTTTTGTGGTTCGGTCCAAGTTTTGTGGCCGAAAAGCATGGTATGAGGTATAACCTGGTAGTGCTGGGGTGCTCTCGGGAGTCCTGAACCAGGTTTCTGTTACTGCACAGATATCGATGTTCTCCATGCTAAGGAGAGTTTTGAGTGCGTGCATCTTGAGGTTTAGACTTCTAGCGTTGAGTAGCATTACTCTTAGTTTCTTATCCCTTGTGATACATATGGAGGTGGGGTTGTCTTTTGAGCCTTGCCTAAAAAAGGCACTATGGGGGTAGCAAGAGCCTTTGCCAATATCTCTGAAAAGCCAGGTGACAGGTGCAAGCCGTCCCTAGCAAAGCATCGTGGCTTGTCGTGCATATCATCCCAAGCTGACAGGCATTGGATCCCCTTTGAATGACACCAATACTTAAGCCAATTGTTGAAATTGATCATCTTGTCTTCATATTGTGGCATCATTCTTGGTGAGGGTAAGATGCTACTCAAGGTCAGGGTCATACCAGCCTGGGCTACATGCTCAGAGAGCTCCTCTATGTCTCTCTTCATGTAGTCCAGCTCAGGTCATTCACACCAGCATGGACAATGACTGAGTCATATTTGTACTTGCCTTGGAGTGACCTGAGTGCTTGTGTTATGTGGCGGATCCTAGCGCCAGACAGGCTGCTCACCGTGACCTTCTCCTTGTTCAGCCTGGTGCAGTGTGCCTAGTCACCTATTACAAGTGTATCAGGTGTGTTGTTTAGCCTTAAGGGCTGTGACTGTTCGCACACTGGCTTTGTGAGATATGTGTTGCACGTGTTTTGTTTTTGGGGTAGTTGCTTGGGTGTCTGCTTTGGAGGTCTCTGCTGCTTAGGCAGATCTTTATTTAGAGCCTCTGAGTATGTTTTGTGTGATTATGTGTTTGGTTTGCTGTCATGGTAGGTCTATGTGAGACTGGAATTGTAGTGAGTGTGGTTTCCTTCTCCTCCTGACTGGAGTACTGAGTTGAGAGAGCTTAGCCTCCAGTTTGGCTGTATGGTTGCATCTCTCACATGTGTTGGAAATTGTTGGGAGGAGGAGAATGAGGCAGTTGTAACATTGCCTCAAGATTCCCATATTCACCAGCTGGACCGAGAGGAGATTGACAACTGACCTTTGGACATGCTAGAATAATATTGGGAATTCCTTTATAATTGAAAACAAGGGCCAATGGTGTAGTGCTTTTAATTTTTAGTGCCGACTTATAATCGCTTTAGTGAGCAAGTGCCAGGTAACAAGTGCAATGTGTTACAGGTAACTTAAATGCAAAACGACAAAACAGTAACTTTCTTCAAGAGCAAGGAAATAAGTACAGTAAGCAATGCAGATATCACTAGGGATCCACAGAAGCTGATAAGAACAAGCATACAAACAAAGCTAGATCTACTCTATGCTACAGCAAACAAGGTGTACCAATTTCAGTAAGATACACTTCAAATATTCAGGCACTATAAACCTCTAACCAGAAATTCCCAGCGCAGAAGCGCAGAGCCAAGCCGCATCCCCCACAAGAGTGCAGACCACGAACCTTCTTAATGTAAAATAACTGGCCTGAAGCCCAAGTGCTTAAACCAGAGCTAATACACTTTAAGAATAACAGACACTGAGCTCTCAATCAGCAGTTCCCAACTTAGAAGGATGAAAGCTACCTGTCCTGCCACCACAGTGCAGGCCACAAACCTTCCTAATGTAGAACAACTGGTCTGAAGCCCAAGTGCTTAATCCAAAAGACTTAGAATGATAGCTACACTTTAACCAAGTTACTACCAAGCAGTAATAAATACAACTGAATACTTTAAATAATGCCTGGATTAGTGCTCAATTTATACAAACAAAGCTAGATTCAGCAGGCCTGGATCTAGTCTATGCTACAACAAACAAGGTGTACCAATTTCAGTAAGAAGAAATTCAGATATGCATGCACTATAAGCCTTCAACCAGAAATTCCCAGCTCAGAAGGGCAGAGTCCAGCCTCTCCTCCCACAAGAGTGCAGACCACGAAACCCTCTTAATGTAAAATAACTGGCCTGAAAGCCCAAGTGCTTAAACCAGAATTAATATACTTTTAGAATAACAGACACTGAGCCCTCAATCAGCAGTTCCCAACTTAGAGGGATGTAAGCTACCTGTTCTGCCACTACAGTGCAGACCACAAACCCTCTCAATGTAAAACAACTGGTCTGAAGCCCAAGTGTTTAAACTAAAAGGCTTAGAATGAGTTACACCAAGCAGTAATAAATACAATTGAGAAAGCAAAATAAAGTAGGAAGAAACACAAGTACAGTAAAAGCAGAAGTTTTTTAGAAAAGTAGCAAAAGCAGTAGTAAATACAATTCTCATGCAGTGCAAGCTGGCACACTTGAATATGTAGCAATATTAGTCCACACACAGTTTGAAAAAATTTAATTAAATTAAAAAGGACTAAAAGCAAGTGCAGAAAGGGTTTATTAGGTAGAATGAGATGTCCTGGGGAGTGTCTTAGATCAAATCTACAGTACTGCAAAAGCCACCAAATTTAAACTACAACCAAGAATAGGGAGGGGGGGTGGGGGAGCAGTTTCAACACAGATGTAAGGAATGTGCAAATTATAAAAAAATATATATACTGTTTTCTATAGATTTGCAGAGCAGTAAGACACAGATATCAAGCAAACAATTTAGCTCTATAATACAGAATAACACAGAAAATATACTCAGCTCTATAACTTATTATCTAAGGGCTTTAAATTTGTATCTAAAAGGAAAGCGGATATAGGTAAAGTATTAATTGACTTGAAATAATTTTTGAGGAAGAAAAACTTTGAGCTTTTCTTTAAGGGACAGAATGCAAACTCATGAGGCATGGAGGAATTAGGAAGGAAAAGCACATTTAATCCACCCTACACCCACAATTAAAAATTTTGAGGTGTTAATGGAGAGAAAAATAAGATCAGAACTTTCTAAGAGAAGGATAGGGTATAACACAACAAAGGAAGAAAACAAATTATTAAATTAAATGAAATGAAAGATGATACTACCTTAAGGGTGATGAGACCGGATAAAGGGGGGTGGTGGTGCTTATGGACCAAATGGTGTATGAAGGTAAGATGATGGACATATTGGAGAACACAAATAGATACATCAGAGTCTCAGTTAATGAAATACATATAGGAAATAGAAAAATCTATTTAATTTTAAATGACCTATTGTTGGAAGGACTAATAAGTATAGAAACTTTTAAGTTTTTTTATGTAGAAAAACCAAAAATACCTACCATCTTTGGGATTCCAAAGGTGCACAAAGACATAGAAGACCCACCCATGAGACCGATAGTGTCATCAGAAGGGTCTATAACAGCACCTTTGGCCAGATGGTTGGACACTAAGCTTAAAGACATGGCGCTAGGAATCCAGGGTGTAGTAAAAGATTCTTGGGACTTATTACATAGTATAACAAATGATTTATATGATGAGAAAATGATTTTTATAACTATTGACATAATTGACTTATTCTCATCAATACCGTATGATGAAGGAATGAAATGGTTTGAGGAAGCCCTAATTAAGTATGGTAAGTTTAACAACGGAGACTTTTATCTTATTTTAACCCTGATGGAAATGGTTTTAAAAAATAATTTTATACATTATGAAGGGGAGTTTTTTAAACAAGTACAGGGAGTAGCGATGGGGCAAGGTGTGCCCCTACGTACGCCAACATAATTTTTTCAATTTGAGAGGAAAAATGCATTATAAATTCCAAATATGTAAAATGTTGGAAAATGTACAAGCGCTACCTGGATGACGTGTTTTTTATGGATAAGCTCTGAAAGCATGTTTTTTGAATTTTTAAATTATATATCAGAATCAATTGATTTTTTTAAAATTTTACATACAAGATTAATAAGGATGAATTGGAATATCTGGACATTTCTATCAAGAAATGTGAAGGTATTTTCAGTTCAAAGATTTATCGGAAAGAAACTTTCTCAAATTCATATTTAACGTACAATAGTGCATACCCCCTACATCAGAAAAAAGGAATTGTTAAGGGACAATATGTTAGGGATAGTCGTATGACATCCAGAGAATGTGATTTTGAGGTAGAATGCAAAATATTGAGTGAAATGTTTATAGAAAGGGGTTACCCCAACGAATTTATAAAAACATAGAAAAAGAAGTTAGAGAAGGAAGACAGGATAGATTTAAACCCATTTTGGGGGACAAAACAGGGCTTAGTAAGGAAAAGGTTAAAACAGTGAATTTTGAAGGTGAAAGAAATTTTGTGACCGATTATAATGGAGACACAGTTAGAATAAGAAAATTGTTAGAAGAGGAATGGAATAGATTTGGTGAACTATCAGACTTGGAGGGAATTTTTGAAAACCCTTTAAGATGCACATACAGAAGGGGTAGAAGTCTAAAGGCTATATTAGAAGGTAAAAAAGATGGCCTTAAGTGTAAAGAGGGTAAAGTAGGGACCTTTAAATGTGGACGATGCTCCCAGTGTCCGTATATCTACATGAGGGACACTATTCTGGTTAGCAGTAGGGATAGACTTAGTAGTAGTAGGGACTATGCAAATTGTGACACTAGTGGTATAGTGAACATAGGGCTCTGTGACCATTGTGAAGCATTCTATGTAGGTAAATAAGAAAGAAAGTTAAAAAACAGAATCTATGAGCATAACTATGAAATTAGAACAAAATGTACCAAGAATGCTCTTTACAGACACACAATAAACTGTCAAGAAGGTAAATTTAAATTCTTTGTTGTTGTGTCTTTCGGCTTTTCCTGGTTAGGGGTCGCCACAGCGGAACTCCGGTCTGCTAATGATTGGCAGTAGATTTTTACATGCCGAGTTGCCGGCCCTGATGCACAACCTTCAACGAAGGAACGCCCATTCACGCATGTCTCCACACAGAAGACGCTCTAGCTGAGAATCTAACAGGACAACGTCTTACTGTGAGGTGACAACGCTACCGCAGCACCAGTAATTCCAAAGGACATAAGAGGAGGTCCATGGGAGACTTCCATTGAATACAAAGAACTATTGTGGCAACTATCCCTGGACGTTACTAGATTTCCAGGTCTGAATGATGCAGTCTCTCTTGCCCCAGTTTTAAAGTTAAAGGACCACTACGGGCAAACAATGAAAAAACATATATTTTTTATCTTGCCATGATTCACTGCATTTCCTAAAACTGCCTGCAGCAAAATAAGTGCTCATTCCTAATTTTATTTTTTTTTTTACTCTTGTCTGCCCTCATGGGGGCAGACATTGTGATTCCTTTGGAAAGCTAAATCTGTGTCAATGCACAGACTGTGAGAACAAATAGCCCTACCATTTGTTGTCAGATTAGACTTCCATTCACTTAGAATGGACCACTTGAAAAAAATGCCAAGTTTGAGAGTCTGCAGCTCATGTGTCATTGACTGGTATGTGCTGAGTTTTACAAATGTTGTTCCTACTGATGTATTACACATTCTCTGAAAGAAACTTGCAAAAGTGTAAACAAATTACTGAGATAAAAAAGTCTTTTCACAAGGAGCAGTTTTGCAAGTTTCAATTCCTGGCAAAGTTACTCCTCCCATCTCCCCTCCTTCAGTGGGCTACAGTCTCACATTTCCAGCTTGGGCAGATTCAACTATTTAGTCAGCTTTGCATGACAATGGACATAAAAAAAATCACAGCCTGCTGTTCCACTAAAACTGTTCCCTTATATGTCTCTTCACTTCTGAATAGCATTTCCCCAGGAATAAAAAAAAAAAAAAAGCACACACATCAGTCCAACCATTCAGTTTATAATGCATTCTGGCTGCTGACATGGTTATCTTTACATAGTTCTCTTATAGCATAACCTGAACTTATGGTATTCAATGCCAAGCTTTACAACAGTTCTCAGTTTCTTTACAATGACCTCCCAAGCCTCTGATGTGACCCAGTACTTTGTCACTATACTGTAAATACATAGATTAATACAAATATTTGTGCACATATGATACGTACAGTAATACACACATACCATCATTAAAACAAGATAAATGCAATATAAATCATATCAGTATAGTTATGATTTCTAGTTTATGACCCTGTTTGTCTATGGAAACTTTTTGAATTTATGTTCAAGCAGTTGTATATTTGTTGTATATTATCTTGTTTAATTGTTTCTCAATATTCTAACCACTGCGTATGCTGCATCAATTGTAAAACTCTGATTTTACTCCTTTTTTATTTTCTGTGCTATTTGTACAAAATAGCTATGTTTATATAATTTATTTTTATTATTTTTTATAATTGTTTACTATGTATCTGGAGCTTTTCTCCCCCAGCCTCCGCTGAAAACGGTCATCTTCTGTCCAGTTGGACTAGCCTGGTAAACAAATGGAAAATAAATAAAAAATAAAATATACTAAGAAAATCAATCAATATACCAAGAAAAATCCAAAACTTAAGAAAAAAAACACAGAAGGAAGGAAAATGTTTCCTTGATGCTGTCATGAAAATCCCACTCACTTATTCAGATATTATGGGCAAACATATATATATATATATATATATATATATATATATATATATATATATATATATATATATATATATATATTAATATTATAACATATATAATATATTAGGCAAAACAACGTACCCAACACACTAGTCATAGGTAACTCTATAGTCAGGCACACTGATGTCCCACTTACCAGGCTAAACAAGGAGAAGGTTACTGTCAGCTGCCTGTTGGGTGCCAGGATCTGCCACATAACCCATGCACTCAGGTCACTCCACAACCAAGTACAAATATGACTCTGTCATTGTCCATGTTGGTGTGAATGACCCGAGACATGCCTCCTTAGATTACATGAAAAGAGACATGGAAGAGCTCTCCGATCTTGTAGCCCAGGGAGGTATGACCCTAGCCCTGAGTAGCATTCTGCCATCACCCAGAATGATACCACAGCACAAGGGCAAAATGATTGACTTCAACAATTGGCTAAGCTTCTGGTGTCATTCTATGGGGATCCAGTATCTGTCTGCCTGGGACGACATGGTCGACAGACCATGATGCTTTGCCAGAGATGGCCTGCACCTGTCGCCCATGGGATTCCAGATACTGGCCAAGGCTCTTGCCGCCCCTATAGTGCCTTTTTTAGACAAGTTTCAAATGTAACAGGAACAGGCAAGCAAAAACTGAGGGTAATGCTACTCAGTGCTAGAAGTCTAAATCTCAAAATGCACTCACTCAAGGCACTCCTTAAAATGGAGAACATCGATACCTGTGCAGTAACTGAGACCTGGTTCAAGGCTCCAAAGAGCACCCCTGCACTACCAGGCTATAACTCATACCACACTTTTCAGCCACGTAACCTGGACCGGAACACCAAAGGCAGATGTGTGCCCATATTCATTAAGGATATCCACACCTCCAGGCTAGTTGCTCAGTATAATGCAACCGAGGTTATCCAAGTGCAACTAACTCTGGGCAAAACTGCAATCCAAATTGTAGCTTGCTACAGATCCCCTATCATGCCCCAGGATTCCCACTCCTCTTTTCTTGATATACTGGAAAATATTAGGGTTCAAACACCCTAATAATGGGCTATTTCAAATACCCCACCATTAACTGGGAAAACTACTCATGTACCAACTCCTTCGCTCAACACTTTCTGGAATTCATAAATTCCATTGCCCTGGATCAACTTATCCACACCCCCACCAAGGGCAACAATATCCTAGACCTAGTCATTACCAACATGAATGACCAGTGTTCCACACCCAAAGTCAATTCCTTGTTGGTCAGATCCGACCATAAGCTAATCACCCTAGATATACACATCCTGCCCCCACCCCACATTAAGGAAACCACGGTAAAACATTTCTCCATAGCCAACTTCATGCTTCTTAAGACAGAAGTGGCGAACTTCATGACACCCATGCAGATGGCCAATACAATTACGACTGATGAATCATACACAAATGCACTCTATAAGCACTTATATGAGTGCATGGATCATGCTATTCCAAACAGAACCAAGAAGCTATCCTCCAAAGAAAGGAAGCCAATCTGGTGGTCCCCTGCCATAAACAAACTGTACAACAGAAGGAAGAAACTGTTGCAAAAGAGAGTAAAATCCCATGAGTGGTGGAGCTCCTTGGTCAGCCTCAGTAAGGCGCTGAGATCTCTTATAAGAGCATCCAAAGCTAGCTATGAAAATAAAATCGCCACTGATTCTAAGGACAACCACAAAACATTCTATACCTATGTCAGGTATCTCAATGGCAACACCCAGATCTGCTCTGAGTTACAGCACAACTGCATGAAAATTACAGAACCAACTGATATTGCCAACATTCTGGCAGATAGGTTCAGTGCTAACTTTACCACCCTCTCACACCCTGGTTAAAGGCTTATAGTGCCTGCATATTTGAACTGTTTCTTACTAAATTGGTACACCTTGTTTGCTGTAGCATAGACTAGATCCAGGCCTGCTGAATCTAGCTTTGTTTGTATAACTTGAGCACTAATCCAGGCATTCTTTAAAGTATTCAATTGTATTTATTACTGCTTGGTAGTAACTTGATTAAAGTGTAGCTATCATTCTAAGTCTTTTGGATTAAGCACTTGGGCTCAGACCAGTTGTTTTACATTAGGAAGGTTTGTGGCCTGCACTGTGGTGGCAGGACAGGTAGCTTACATCCTTCTAAGTTGGGAACTGCTGATTGAGGGCTCAGTGTCTGTTATTCTAAAAGTGTATTAGTTCTGGTTTAAGCACTTGGGCTTCAGGCCAGTTATTTTACATTAAGAAGGTTCGTGGTCTGCACTCTTGTGGGAGGAGAGGCTGGACTCTGCCCTTCTGAGCTGGGAATTTCTGGTTAAAGGCTTATAGTGCCTGCATATTTGAACTGTTTCTTACTGAAATTGGTACACCTTGTTTGCTGTAGCATAGACTAGATCCAGGCCTGCTGAATCTAGCTTTGTCTGTATGCTTGTTTGCTTGTTATTTCCCTGAAAAGCTAATTCCACCTAAAACGTGGCTTTTCAGCACTTCTGTGGATCCCTAGTGACATCTGCATTGCTTACTGTACTTATTTCCTTGTTTCACTTGAAAGAAAGTTACTGTTTGTCATTTTTGCATTTAAGTTACCTGTAGCACATTGCATTTGTTACCTGGCACTTGCTCACTAAAACAATTATATAAGTCAGCACTAAAAAAATAAAAGCACTACACCCTCACAAACTCCCCTTGAGTACCTTGTTCCCCATTGGCCCTTTTTTTCAATTATAAAGGAATTCCCAACACTATTCTAGCATGTCCAAAGGTCAGTTGTCAATCTCCTCTCCGGTCCAGCTGGTGAATCTGGGAATCTTGAGGCAATGTTACAACTGCCTCATGTACACAGACAACCCTCTCCTCCTCCCAACAAATTCCAACACATGTGAGAGATGCAACCATATAGCCAAACTGGAGGCTAAGCTCTCTCAACTCAGTACTGGCGAAACCTGTCAGGAGGAGAAGGAAATCACACTCACTACAATTCCAGTCTCACATAGACCTACCACAACAGCAAACCAAACACATAAACACACAAAAACATACTCGAGGCTCTAAATAATAATCTGCCTAAGCAGCAGAGACCTCCAAAGCAGACACCCAAGCAACCGCTACCCCAAAACAAAACACGTGCAACACATAGCTCACAAAGCCAGTGTGCTGAACAGTCACAGCCCTTAAGGCTAAAAAACACACATGATATGCTTGTAATAGGTGACTCTATCGTCAGGCACACTGACGTCCCACTCACCAGGCTGAACAAGGAGAAGGTCACGGTGAGCTGCCTGTCGGGCGCTAGGATCCGCCACATAACACAAGCACTCAGGTCACTCCAAGGCAAGTACAAATATGACTCCGTCATTGTCCATGCTGGTGTGAATGACCTGAGACATACCTCCCTGGACTACATGAAAAGAGACATAGAGGAGCTCTCTGAGCATGTGGCCCAGGCCGGTATGACCCTGACCTTGAGTAGCATCTTACCCTCACCAAGAATGATGCCACAATATGAAGACAAGATGATCAATTTCAACAATTGGCATAAGTATTGGTGTCATTCAAAGGGGATCCAATGCCTGTCAGCCTGGGATGACATGCTCGACAAGCCACGATGCTTCGCTAGGGATGGCTTGCACCTGTCACCCTGGGCTTTCGGATATTGGCAAAGGCTCTTGCTACCCCCATAGTGCCTTTTTTAGGCAAGGCTCAAAAGACAAACCCACCTCCATAGGTATCACAAGGGATAAGAAACTAAGAGTAATGCTACTCAACGCCAGAAGTCTAAACCTCAAGATGCATGCACTCGAAACTCTCCTTAGCATGGAGAACATCGATATCTGTGCAGTAACAGAAACCTGGTTCAAGGCTCCCGAGAGCACCCCAGCACTGTCAGGTTATACCTCATACCATGCTTTTTGGCACCAAAACTTGGACCGAACCAGAAAAGGAGGGGGAGTATCAATATTCGTCAAAGATACCCACACCTCCAGGTTGGTGGCACAGCACGAAGCATCAGAGACTATCCATGTGCAACTAACAGTGGGAAAAACTGCCTTCCAGTTTATAGCCTGCTACAGACCACCCTCCCAAACCCAGGAACCCCACTCGGCCTTCCTGAGAACACTGGAAAATATGAAGGTCTCTCCAAACACCATTATATTGGGTGACTTCAACTACCCAAACATAGACTGGGAGCATTACTCTAGCTCCAATACCCTAGCTCAAAGGTTCCTAGAATTTATAAACTCAAACGCTATGGAACAACTTGTTACCACTCCCACAAGAGGGGAAAACATACTGGACCTGATCATCACCAACATGGGGACTCTATGCTCCAGACCAGAAGTGTATCCGTCACTGGTAAGATCAGACCATAAATTGATCTCACTGGATATTCACATTCCGATCCCACCCCCTGCCCAGAAAATCACAGTGAAAAACTTCTCTAAAGCAAATTTCACACTCCTCAAAACTGAGGTGGAATCCTTCAAAGCCGGGCCTGTGGAAAATACGGCCCAGACCGCAGAATCCTTTATAAACGCATTCTATGAGCACCTTCAGGAATGCATGGATCATGCAATCCCAAATAAAACCAAGACCCAATCCTCCAAAGGCAGACGTCCTGTCTGGTGGACCCCAGCCATAAACAAACTATACAATAGAAGGAGGAAGCTACTACATGATAGAGCAAAATCCCAAAAAGAGAAGGCATCTCTGATCAGTGTTAGCAAAAAACTACGGGCACTCATAAAATCGTCTAAGGCCAGCTTCGAGAGAAAAATTGCACAGGACACTAAGGATAATCACAAGGCTTTCTTTAATTATGTTAGGAACCTGGGTGGGAATTCCCAGATATGCTCAGAATTGGTCCAAAATGACAAAAAATACACCGAACCCACAGACATTGCCAACATCCTAGCTGACAGGTTCAGTGCAAACTCCCCCCCCCTCACCAAAAGGGCAAATATCTATCCCAGCAGAGTGCTGCCCCCCTGACATCTCAGATGCTAAGGTAAGAGCTGCCCTCTCCAAAGCAAAAAACACAGCATCAATGGGACCAGACGGTGTCCCGGGCTGCGTCCTACATGAATTCCAAGAAGAGCTAAACCCAAACATAAAACTACAGTTCAATCTCAGCCTTACCACAGGATATGTACCCAAAGAGTGGCGTACAGCAACAGTGGTCCCTCTCCACAAAGGTGGTGCCTCAACGGATCCTGGAAACTATTGCCCCATAAGCCTGACTAGCTTGGTCTGCAAAGCTATGGAAAGGATCATCATGAACCTCATAAAAAAAGATATTGGGGACCTACAGACACTGGATCCTACCCAGTTCGGCTTTGTTAAGGGCAGATCCTGCCTCTTAAACCTGGTCGATTTCTTTGAAACAGTTACCAAGGCCATTGACGAGGGGAAGGTGGTCCACACAGCCTACCTGGACCTCGCAAAAGCCTTTGATACAATACCCCACTCGGGCATTATAGATAAGCTTACCAGCTTAAATATAAACCCCTATGTCACTAGATGGGTTGCAAACTGGCTCAAGGACAGAACCCACATGGTTAGAATTGCTGGAGCCATGTCAGACTCCAAACCAGTTACAAGTGGCATCCCACAAGGCTCAGTCCTGGGACCTCTCCTGTTCGGTATATATTTCTCAGAGGTACAGGCCAACACAGAAGGACTGTGGCTGACCAAGTTCGCAGATGACTGCAAACTGGCGCTATAATCGACTCTCCAGCCGACACAAGCATCCTCCAAAAGGGCCTCATAGAAACAGACAACTGGTGCCAGAGCCATGACCTCAAGCTAAATGCCAAGAAGTGTATAGTCATCCCCTTTGGCAAAAACAAAGTGCCCACAAATTACCACATAGGTGGTAATCCATTAAGTACGGAAGAAGTAATTAGGGACCTGGGGACCCAAGTTGATAGCAAACTCTCATTTGACAACCACGTGGCCAAAGTGGTTAGAAAAACATTTTATATAGCCCACCTAATCATGAAGGGATTCACATCTAGATCAGGGGAGGTCATCGTGCCTCTTTACTCATCCCTCATCAGGCCCATAATTGAGTACAATGCCCCTTTTGGGATGTACCTTACCAGACACCTGCAGCAACTGGAAAGACCCCAAAAGTACCTCACCAAGAGGATCAAAGGGCTCAAACAGATGCCATATGCTGCCCAATTAAAGAAACTCCAGCTCTACTCAGTGGCATACCGCCTGCTCAGAGGCGATGTTTGTCTGACGTATAAAGCCATGTCCAACCCGGAATTAAGGGACATGCTGCACCTCAGAAAATCCAAATCCCATCGAGCTGCGCGCTTGAGAGACTTGAACCTCAGCACTGAAATAAATAGGACATGCTGGAGGGACAGATTCATAACCCAGAGGCTCCCTTCACTCTGGAATAAAATCCCAGTCCAGGTTAGGCAGAGTCCCTCATTGACTCTCTTCAAGAGGAATCTTGATGAGTGGATGGGAGATGGTAGGTTTACCCCGGGTATCACTTCTGTGTCACTGTTAGACAGAGGCACAGTATACTAACCTTGAAGAAGGGCATAGCAAAATTAATTTAAAATGGGTGGCGAAAGCCAAACACACTCTGGCTAGGCTTATAAATGCCCTAGGGCAGATAGCCTGGTATGAACCTATGAACCTAAAGGGCCCATATCTATACAGGAAGAATGCAGAGTCCCTGTAATCACAACTACACAGGTAAAAGCTGCACACTCTAAAGCCAGAAACACAGCATCCGTGTGACTGGACAACATCCCAGGTTGCATTTTACACGAACTTCAGAACAAACTGGCTCCCCACCTAAGCACCACGTTCAATCATAGCCTCACATCAGGCTTTGTGCCCACTGAATGGCGCACAGCAACAGTTGTCCCACTCCACAAAGGGGGAGCCACCACTGATCCTGGGAACTATCGTCCTATTGGCCTGATGAGCTTGGTCTGCAAGGCCATGGAACATATAGATTCATAGGTAGGTACTAGGCTATTGGCCCTGGGGCCTATACAAGCCCAGCCAAAAAGGTACCCTGGCTTTTACCACCGAAGAAAATTATTTTCCTGTGCCACTGTCGAGCAAAGCCACAGAGGTGATCCCTGGGGTGAATTTTCTATTTCCCATCCAATCATCAAGATTTTTCTTGAAGAGTGCTAATGAAGAGCTTTGTTTGATATAGATAGGTAGTTTATTCCAGAGTATGGGAAGTCTCTGGGACAGGAATCTATCCCTCCGGCATGTTCTGTTTATTGTGGTGACAAGGTTTAGGTCCCTAGAGCGTGTAGCTTGGAGGGATTGGGATTTCTTTAAGTGGAGCATATCCAAAAGTTCTGGGTTTGACATAGCTTTGTATGTTAAGCAGAGATCACCTCTGAGTAGGCGATATGCGACGGAGTAAAGCTAGAGTTTTTTGAGACTGTCTTCGTAGGGCATCTGTTTGAGGCCGGTAATCCTCTTTGTGTGGTATTTCTGTGGCCTTTCCAGTTGTTGTAGATGTCTTGTGAGGTACATACCAAAAGGGGCGTTGTACTCTATAATGGGTGTAATGAGTGATGAGCAGAGGGGAACTATGACCTCTTTTTTTCTGGATGAGAAACCTTTTGTGATGAAGTGTGCCACGTAGAAGGATTCCCTGACTACTGTGGCGATGTGATTATCAAAGGAAAGAATACTGTCCACCTGTGTCCCAAGGTCTCTTTTCACACTTTTGGTGTTAAGTAACTACCGCCTATGTTGTAGTTCATGGGTACAGAGTTTTTACCAAAGGGGATGACAGTGCACTTTTTGGCATTGAGCTTGAGGCCATGGCTTACCAGGCATCTGTCTCAGTGAGGCCCTTTTGTAGGATGTCCACATCATTAGGAGTTTCGATTATGGCTCCTAGTTTGCAGTCATCTGCGAACTTCATTAGCCAAAGACCTTCTGTGTTAGCCTGTACTTCAGAGAAGTAGATACCAAACAGGAGAGGACCCAGGACTGAACCCTGTGGTACTCCACTTGTCACTGGTATGAAGTCGGGTTTGGAGTCTGCTACTTTCACAGTGTGGGTTCTGTCAGTGAGCCAGTTGCCAACCCATCTTGTGACATAGGGATTTATACCTAGTTTAGTGAGTTTATCTATTATTCCAGAGTGGGGGATGGTGTTGAAAGCCTTGGCAAGATCTAGATAGGCTGTGTGAACCACCTTACCCTTGTCTATGGCTTTGGTGACTGCTTCAATCAGGTTTAGGAGACATGATCTGCCTTTTACAAACCCAAACTGGGTGGAGTCCAGAGTTTGGAGATTACCAATGTCTTTGTTTGTAAGTTCCATGATGATACGTTCCATGGCCTTACAGACCAGGCTCATCAGGCTAATGGGGCGGTAGTTCCTGGGGTCCATGGTGGCTCCCCCCTTGTGGAGTGGGATAACCGTCGCTGTGCGCCATTCAGCAGGCACAAAGCCTGAGGTGAGGCTATGATTGAAAAAAAATAAACAGCCTCTGCAAGGCTCGAACCCAGGACCCTGCATACCATAGTCAAAGTGATTTACCACTAAGCCCTGTCAGATATCATCATGGAACTCATAAACAAAGAAATTGGCAACGTCCAAACTCTGGACCCCACCCAGTTCGGGTTTGTGAAAGGCAGATCATGCATCCTGAACCTAATCGATTTCTCTGAGGCAGTCGATGAGGCTAAGGTGGTTCACACAGCCTATCTTGACCTCGCCAAGGCTTTTTACACCATCCCCCATTCTGGAATTATAGCTAAACTCACTAAACTAGGTATAAAACCCTACGTCACAAGATGGGTTGCCAACTGACTCACTGACAGAACCCACACTGTAAAAGTTGCAGACTCCAAATCTGACATCAAACCAGTGACAAGTGGAGTACCACAGGTTTAGTCCTGGGGCCTCTCCTGTTTGGTATCTACTTCTCTGAAGTACAGGCTAACACAGAAGGCCTCTGGCTAACGAAGTTCACAGATGACTGCAAACTAGAAGCCATTGTCGAGTCCCCAAATGATGTGGACATCCTACAGAAGGGCTTCACTGAGACAGATGCCTGGTGTTAGAGCCATGGCCTCAAGCTCGATGCCAAAAAGTGCATTGTCATCCCCTTTGGTAAAAACTCTGTACCCATGAGCTACCACATAGGTGGTAGTCTACTTAACACAGAATGTGTGATGAGACCTTGGGACCCAGGTGGACAGTAGTCTCTCCTTTGATAATCACATCGCCACAGTAGTCAGGAAGTCCTTCTATGTGGCACACCCCATCACAAAAGGGTTCTCATCCAGTAAAAAAAGAGGTCATTGTTCCCCTTTACTTGACACTCATTAGACCCATTATAGAGTACAACGCCCCTTTTGGAATGTACCTCACAAGACATTTGCAGCAGCTGGAAAGGCCGCAGAAGTACCTCACAAAGAGGATTACTGGCCTCAAACAGATGCCCTACACTGACCATCTAAAAAAACTCCAGCTTTACTCCGTAGCATATCGCCTACTCCGAGGTGATTTCTGCCTAACATATAAAGCTATGTCAAACCCAGAGCTGTTGGACATGCTACACCTAAAGAAATTCCAATCCCTCTGAGCTACACGCTCTAGGGACCTAAACCTTGTCACCACAATAAACAGGGCATGCTGGAGCGATAGATTCCTGTCCCAGAGACTTCCCATACTCTGGAACAAGCTACCCATCTATGTCAAGCAAGGTTCCTCATTAGCACTTTTCAAGAAGAATCTTTGAGTGGATGGGAGATAGGAAAATATACTCCGGGAGTCACTTCTGTGGCTCTGCTCGACAGTGGCACAGGAATATAACTTTCTTGGGTGGCATAAGCCAGGGAAACTTGTTGGCTAGGCTTACTTAGGCCGATAGCCTAGTACCTATCTATGAACCTATTATTAGACTAAATACAATATTATGTAGCATTGAAATGTGCTGACGTAAGGGTGACAGTTCATTATTTACCTATAAAGCAAATGTCAGAATGGAAAAGTTCAAATAGTGGATAAAGAGGAGGAGGGGAAGAGAAGAAAGAGTGAGAAAAATTATTTGTTAGAAGTAATAATTAGGGTAGATATGGGAGGCAGAAGAAAAAATGAGTAAAAGCAACATTACAGGTAAGAGAAACGAAACCAAGGAAAAGAAAAAATAACATGGACAACAAGATTTACTGTGTGTGTGTGTGTGTGTGTGTGTGTGTGTGTGTGTGTGTGTGTGTGTGTGTGTGTGTGGTGTATAAGAACTATAAAGCAAATCTGCACTGATACCTTCTTGCTGCCCTGCTGAGGGGGACACTTGTGCAAGTGAAGTGGACTGGCTCCAGTAGGAAGGGATGGCAGCATAACTCTCAACATTATAGAACAAGAAATCTGGACAAGGCCATAAATAATAGGGGACAAAGGCCCCAAAATGGGACAATTTATAAATATTGCACTTACAAACTTAGAAAGTTGATAAACAGGTTTTGCATTAGAGTGAATTTTCTTAAGTATATGAAGTCTGAAAATCTACTGCCTGTCAACTTTCTGACTTCAGTGTTCAATGATTTGCCAGTGATTTGACAGAAAACTGCAATTTTATGAAAAACAGACAAAAAAATCTGGACTTTTTGCAAAAATCTGTACTGTTGAGAGATATGGATGGGAGTCCTGAACCAACACCCATCAATTGTTATCATTTGTTTGCCAAAGCCATTACAGCAGTGTTTACAGAGAGGTGGGAAAAGCCTTAAATTTGATTGGTATGTTGTGTGGGTGTGGGTAGCTGTGTTTGTGGAAGGTGGAGGTGTGCCTTTGTAAGTGTAGTGCGAATGTTATGGATTATGAAATGGAGAGATGAAGAGTAAAATTGTGCTCAGTGTAGTCCCTAGCAATTTCATCACTGCTTGATTCAGACATATACATTCCCCTGTGTTTGTCAGTACTATGTTTGAGCGCATTGTTTTGGAGAGTTTCACTGCTACAGCTGCTGCTGCTACTCTTTCAATACAAGTATCTGCTTTGGAAGTTTTCTCCAGGAATCTGTTGCTGAGAGGATGAGAGACATGCTACAGGTATACAATTAAGACAAACTAGATAAAGCAATAGTAAGAAAAAGTACTAGGTCACATCAAAGGCTTGGGAGGTCATTGTTAAGAAACTGAGAACTGTTGTAAAATTGATCATTAAATACCATAAGTTCAGGTTATACTATAAGAGAATAACTATGTAAAGATAACCATGTCAGCAGCCAAAATGCATTATAAGTTGAATATTTTACTGTGCACATTTTAAATGGATAGACTGTCCTAAACTCTGGACTGATGTGTTTGCTTTTTTTTTTTTTTTTTATTCCTGGGAAATGCTATTCAGAAGTGAAGAGGCATAGAGACATACAAGGGAACAGCTTTAGTGGCACACCAGGATGTGATTTTTTTTTTTATGTCTGTTGTCATGCAAAGCTGACTAAATAGTTGAATCTAGTAAAGCTGGAAATGTGAGACTGTAGCCCACTGAAGTAGGGGAGATGGGAGGAGTAACCTGGCCAGGAACTGAAACTTGCAAAACTGCTCCTTGTGAAAAGTCTTTTTTATATCAGTAATTTGTTGACACTTTTACAAGTTTCTTTCAGAGAATGTGTAGTACATCAGTAGGAACAACATTTGTAAAACTCAGCGCATGCCAGTCAATGACACATGAGCTGCAGACTCTCAAACTTGGCAGTTTTTTTCAGGTGTTCCATTCTAAGTGAATGGAAGTCTAGTCTGACAACAAATGGTAGGGCTATTTGTTCTCAGTCAGTGCATTATGGGCCAGATTTAGTTTTCCAAAGGAATCACGATGTCTGCCCTCATGAGGGCAGACAAGAGTAAAAACAAAATAAAATTAGGAATGAGTACTTATTTTGCTGCAGGCAGCTTTGGGAGGTGTAGTAAATCATGGCAAGATAAAAAAATATATGTTTTCTTCATCATTTGCCCGTAGTGGGCTGCAAAGCTCTAGTGACTCTGGAAAAATGTATCCCTTTATGTACATTAACTTTATAAATATAATTTTTGTTTTTTTAAAAAATGTAATACTTCTTACCTTAGGACAAAGCTAAGGACTGCAGCATCAAAAGTGTATGTGCAATAATTTATTCTGGATCAAAAAGAGAAAAAAGAAAATGTATGTCTTTTGCTATATTACTGTTTGAACCATTTATCTAAAAAGCACCTGTATAGGATTTTAATTCTTTCTTTGGACACAAGATGGTGGTATTGTATGGCAGAAAAGTTTGTTTTATAAGGTTTTTAAGATGTATAAAACTAAACTGTATTTGTATTTATATTTATATATTTATATCTATTAGAGTTTAGAGAAGGTATTGTGGATATTTTGATATTTATATATGTATGTATGTTTGTGCTTAGAACTGTTTTAAAGGACTGGTTTAAAGGAATTAAAATAATTAAATAAATAAATAAATACGTTTTATAGGGCTGAACATATCTGTTAAGTACCTGTGACCACATTAAGAATATACACCAATTGGATAGTAGTATTAATTAAGTGGAGGGTATTTTAGGGGAAGAATTGTAAAAGGTATGCATTTCTGTTTCATCTGAGGAAGTCATTAGAGGACAAAAATGCATCTGTGGTGATATCAGCGTTTATGGTTTTATTCTGAAATGGTTTTATTCTGAAGAAAGTGTGTTTCAATAAAGCTTGTTCATGTGGAAAATACCAGTGGAGTTGTGCCTTGGTGGAATTGCTCTATTTTCTGTTGGTTTTGGCTGCTTTTATTGAGCAATTTACTTTCCTGTTCGTTTTGGCTGTTGTTAAAAGGAATTGGGTGACAAATGCGTGGGCATTAGTATGAATACAGAGAACTGCATACTGTTACAGATTTCTGCACTGTGTGATTATCTATCCTGCTGCACACAGATTCTACAGGTGTAGTTAGAAGTACAGTCAACTTATGATAAAATAGTGCACCATAAACAGTGGTACTATAATAAGCAGTTTATTTGGTTGTGTGCATAGCTAAGGACAGTTATGTATAGCATGGGGGTGGTGGACAAACTGAGGATTACATGCTAAGATGTAAATCCTTGTAAATAATAAAGGAGCACTTTGAATAGATGTGTACCAGCTGCTACAGGCAAGCTGCTCTTCATAACCATCTGTTTCAGGTGTACTTGTGCTTGAACAGTAGTGATACAAGTTCTTTGTGCTTTTCTTTTAGGTCAGTATATCTCAAGCTGATATGCAGGCTATTAGTAATACTATTACTATGGTAACTCAGGATGGTGCTACCATCACAGTCCCAGCACATGATGCAGTCATTTCATCTGGGGGAACGCATTCTGTAGCAATGGTGACAACAGAAGGCATTGATGGACAGCAGGTATGAATACCAGTGTTTTTGTCAAAAATGTATAGTTAGATGTTATTGCATATGGTTTAAATTTCAGATTTAGTGGCCGTTAAATGTTATCTGTCTCTCAAAAGTCGTGATCAGGTCACAGTTAAAATTTGTAGAATTAAATGTAAGAGGTCTTTGTTAGCAAGCTGTTGGATTTCATCTTCACTACTGATAATCTGAACTGGTCCTTCTTAGGCCCTTTTTTCAGTCACACCCCACCTTACAAGATCTAGGGTAAATGCGATACTTATGGACAATTTAATGTAGCCAAGTATTTTGCATGTTTTTGAGGTGAGAGGAAACTGAAATACCTAATGAAAACACACACACCAACATGAAGAGCACTGAAAGATCCACGCCCAGTGACTGGAGGTCAGAACTGAACACCAGACCTTGGAGCTATAAAATGGGAACCTTAAGTGCAGAGTCTGGATGCTGCCTTATCTGATAAGACAGACCACACTGCTTTGACAGGTAGGGCTTGCATATGTATCTTCTAGGGTTTTGATTATCAGCAAAGACAGTTTCTACTTCTGTAGTGCCTTTTGTAGGCAATGCCAACCTGATAAATGTGCCAGCATAACGAAGCAAGCAAAGGAAAATGTGAAGGTGTCGGTGATCAGTGCTAGGAACCTAAACAAGAGACTCCACTCCCTACAAGCTTTTCACAACATGGAGGATGTAGTCATCTGTGTAGTGACTGACACATGGTTATAAATGGGAGACAGCACATCAGATGTGCAGTGCTATAATGTCTTCCACACATTTAGACCAGCTACTGTGCAGGTGGGAAACAAAAAGGTGGAGGTGTCTAAATCTTCATATGGAAGAGAGAGTCATCATTGCTGGTAAAGCAGCATGTTGCAGTAGGCTTCTTCATGTCTAAATAACCATCAGAAAAGTTCTGTACTTTATATTATAGGTTCATAGGTAGGTACTAGGCTATCGGCCCAAGGGCCTACGTAAGCCTAGCCAACAAGGTTCCCTGGCTTATGCCACCCAAGAAAGTTATTTTCCTGTGCCACTGTCGAGCAGAGACACAGAAGTGATCCCAGGGTGTATTTCCTATTTCCCATCCACTCATCAAGATTTTTCTTGAAGAGTGCTAATGAAGAACTTTGCTTGACATAGATGGGTAGCCTGTTCCAGAGTATGGGAAGTCTCTGGGATAGGAATCTATCCCTCCAGCATGTCCTGTTTATTGTGGTGACAAGGTTTAGGTCCCTAGAGCATGTAGCTCGGAGGGATTGGGATTTCTTTAGGTGTAGCATGTCCAACAGCTCTGGGTTTGACACAGCTTTATATGTTAGGCAGAGATCACCTCGGAGTAGGCGATATGCTATGGAGTAAAGCTGGAGTTTTTTGAGATGGTCAGTGTAGGGCATTTGTTTGAGTCCAGTTATGTAGCTATAGAACTCCCTCTATTTCCCAGGAAAGCCACAATGCCTAGTTACAGGATCTGGAATCGCTCACTATTTAACCAAATGCTATTTTCTTAGGGGATCTAAGCTATTCAGCTGTAGAGTGGAAAATCTACACCATCACTAGTGCATAAGCATGAAAATTCCTGGACTTTGTCAGTACAAATATCCTGAAACAATTAGAGAGTTCACTATGGGGATCAACATCTTGGATCCTGTCCTTATTAATATCGGGGTATCTTGAGCTATGCTTTGTGTATCTTCATCACTTGTTAGGTCTGACCATAAAGCAGTTTCCTTCGCAATCAAATTGAAACCGGAGACCTCTTCCACCTAAGGTACTTTTAGAAGTTTCTCTAAGACAAACTACCTACACCTAAATGATACATTGGCAAGCTTCAAATCTCCAACAAACCCAGTTTAACTATGCTGAATACATGGAAGCATACACCACCACACTGTACCAGCATGTCAGCATGTAAAGAGCTGCATAGATACAGCTGTACCTTGTAGAAATAAGTGCAAGGCAAAACCCAGAAACAAACCCTCTTGTTGAAACAATAATATTAACAAGCTTTACAATAAAAGGAAGAGAATTTTGACCAAAAGTGGGAAGAGTAATTCCCAGAATGATACAGCCCTCATCATTAAAGTAAGCAAATATCTTAAGAGGTTAAAAAATCCACTAAAACTAAGTCTGCGGCTAAAATAACAATCCAAGCCAAAGACAATCACAAGACCTTTTTATGTTTGAAATCTTAGAACTATAATGCAGCAGTGCTCTGTGCTGATTGTAAACAATATTATCTACATTGAGGCTAAAGACATAGCTAACCTGCTAGCTGATAAATTCAGCTCAAACTTTAACACCTCTCTCCCCTCCATCTATCCCACAAGATATACTTATAACCAACTTACCTACAGCTATCATGCAAGACCAAGTCTTGACAGCACTATCAAAAGCTAAAAATACAGCATCGATGGGTCCTGACAATATACCTGGATGCATCTAAACTCTTGGCTAGGTTTGGAGGGGCCCCAAGGCCATTAGCCTAGTAACCTCCTATGGTCCTAAGATTCTTCACAGTACCAGAGGAGGAAAGTCTGTTTCCACAGACATGAAGTTTATTCAGACAAAAATGTTCATGATAATATGAACCACAAAAGAATCAGATAAAATAATGAATTAAAACTGAACTTGTAGTAACCGGTAAAAAAATAAAACGAGAGTAAGTAATGCCTCATAATTTTCTTCAACATTTACCCAATAAGGACTGATGCCGGTGTTGTATAGAGTAGTAATCGGTTGTGTCCATCACCATGGTAGACTTGGGTGGAAGATCACAAGCCTTTTTTTTTGTTTATTAGGCCTGAGCAGTCAGACCTCAGGACTTGAAGGGTTTGGGACTTGAACACCTAACAAATATTTTAAGCACTGAAATCATGCCCCAGCATTAAGAAATATACACAGCAATCATGTTAGTCTTTAAATATTTGTCCTTTATATGTGCACTTACCTGTCTTGGGAACGGACAGCATACACAGCACCTTTGGGAGGGAAGATGTCACCACACAGACATCTAAAGCTGCAGACATTACAACATCAATATATAGAAGAATTCCCCAACAGGGTGATTTTTTTTTTAAACAATAAACAACTTTATTGAGTTAACACTTATGGCATAGACAATTATGCATTTATATAAATGAAAAACTGTACTGACATATTTTCAGTTGCAGACATTATATATATTACATAAAATCTTCTATACAGTCATTGTTAATCGAACATTACATAGCTCATACACATCACAGAGTTGTGGCTGCTTGGATGGTTAACATTACTTCCTCCCTTGCAATATAGTACATTTCTCCTTTAATGCTTATTTAGTAATCCCTACTCAGCATGGTCAATAAGAGGCCAATCTAGTTCATTTGCTCAAATTTAGTAATCCCTACTCAGCATGGTCAATAAGAGGCCAATATAGTGCATTTGCTCAAATTTCTCAGTATAGCACTAACATACTATAGCACTACACCCCCTTATACTACCTAGAAGTACAAGGCTCCCTATTCATCCATTCCGGACAGTCAACAAAACAGTTCTTTAAACTATCCAGGCATGTCCAAAGTGCAGTTTCAGGTATACTCTCCAGTCCAGCTGGTGAATCTGGGAATCTTGAGGCAATGTTACAATTGCCTTATGTACACAGACAACCCTCTCCTCCTTCCAACAAACTCAAATGTATGTGAGAGATGCAACTATACAGCCAAACTGGAGGCCGAGCTCTCTCAACCCAAGACTGGCACAGTCAGTCAGGAGGAGAAGGAAACCACCCGCACCACGCATCCAGTCTCACATAGACCAATCGTATCAGCAAACGACACATAAACTCACAAAAACATACTCAGAGGCTTTAAATAAAAATTTGCCAAAGCAGCAGAGACCTCCAAAGCAGACATCCAAGCAACCGCTACCACCTAACAGCTCTCACGTATCACATGCTTCACTAAGTCAGTGTGCCACACAGTCACAGCCCTTAAGGCTAAATAACACACCAAATACACTAGTAATAGGAGACTCTATTATCAGGCACACTGACGCTCCGCTCACCAGACTGAACAAGGAGAAGGTCACTGTAAGCTGCTTGTCAGGTGCCAGGATCTGCCACATAACACAAGCACTCAGGTCACTCCACAGCAGGTACAAATATGACTCTGTCATTGTCCATGTTGGTGTGAATGACCTGAGACGTACTTCCATGGACTACATGAAAAGAGAGATAGAGGAGCTTTCAGATCATGTAGCCCAGGCCGGTATGACCCTGACCCTGAGTAGCATCTTGCCCTCACCAAGAATGCTGCCACAGTATAAGGACAAAATGATCAATTTTAACAATTGGCTAAGCTATTGGTGTCATTCAAAGGGGATCCAGTGTCTGTCAGCCTGGGATGACATGCTCGACAAGCCACACTGCTTCGCTAGGGATGGCTTGCACCTGTCACCCTTAGGCTTTTGAATACTGGCTAAGACTCTTGCCACCCTCATAGTGCCTTTTTTAGGCAAGGCTCAAAAGACAAACCCACCTCCATAGAAAATACAAGAAACAAAAAACTAAGGGTAATGCTACTCAACGCCAGAAGTCTAAACCTCAAGATGCACACACTCGAGGCTCTCCTTAGTATGGAGAAAATCGATATCTGTGCAGTAACAGAAACCTGGCTCAAGGCTCCAGAGAGCACCCCAGCGCTACCAGGATATAACTCGTACCATTCTTTTCTGCCCCAGAACTCCGACCGAAATACTAAAGGCAGGGGAGTATCCGTTTTCATCAAGGATACCCACACCTCCAGGTTAGTGGCATTGCACGAATCATTGGAGACCATCCATGTGCAACTAACCGTGGGCAAAACTGCTTTTCAGTTTGTAGCCTGCTACAGATCACCCACCTTGTCCCAGGACCCTCACTCGGCATTCCTGAGAACATTGGAGAATATGAAGGTCTCACCAAACACCATGTTATTGGGGGATTTCAACTACCCAAACATTGACTGGGAAAACTACTCAAGTCCATACTCCTTTGCCCAACGGTTCCTGGAATTTATAAACTCAAACACCATGGAACAACTGGTCACCACTCCCACAAGAGGGGACAACATATTGGACCTGGTCATCACCAACATGGGGGCTCAGTGTTCCACACCAGAGGTAAACCCCTCATTGGTAAGATCAGACCATAAACTAATCACTATGGACATCCACATACCGACCCCACACCCAGCCAAGGAAACCACTGTGAAAAACTTCTCAAAAGCAAACTTCACACTTCTCAAGACTGAGGTGGAGAACTTCAAAGCACTCTGGCTAATGGAAAATGCTACCCAAAACACAGAATCCTTCACAAGTGCATTCTATGAGCACCTACAGGAATGCATGGATCGTGCCATCCTAAGTAAAACCAAGACTTGCTCCTCCAAAAACAGGAGACCAGTCTAGTGGACCCCAGCCATAAATAAACTTTACAACAGAAGGAGGAAACTATTACATGATAGGGCAAAATCCCAAAAAGGGAAGGCATCCCTGATCAGTACTAGCAAGAAACTTCAATCCCTCATAAAATCATCGAAGGCTAGCTTCGAAAGAAAAATTGCCAAAGATTCTAAAGATAATCACAAGGCTTTCTTTAGCTACATCAAGAATCTGGGTAGTAACTCCCAAATCTGCTCTGAGCTGGTGCCAAATGGCGCAAAGTACACTGAACCCACTGACATTGCCAACATCCTGGCGGACAGGTTCAGTGCAAACTTTACCCCCCCCCCCCCCCAAAAGGACCTGTGTCCATCCCAGAAGTATGCAGTCCCCCTGACATCACATAGACACAGGTGAAAACAGCCCTTTCCAAAGTAAAAAACACAGCATCAATGGGACCGGATGGCATCCCAGGCTGCGTCTTACACGAACTCCAAAAATAACTAAACCCTCACATAAATTAACTGTTCCAACTCAGCCTCACCACAGGTTATGTACCCAAAGAGTGGCGTACAGCAACGGTAATCCCGTTCCACAAAGGGGGCACCACAACGGATCCCGGGAACTATATCCCTATAAGCTTGACTAGCCTGGTCTGCAAGGCTATGGAGCGCATCATCATGGATCTCATAAACAAAGACATTGGGAACCTCCAGACACTGGACCCTACCCAATTTGGCTTTGTTAAAGGCAGATTTTGCCTCCTAAACCTAGTTGACTTCTTCAAAACAGTTACCAAGGCCATAGATGAAGGAAAGGCAGTCCACACGGCCTACTTGGACCTCGCAAAGGCCTTTGACACAGTACCCCACTCTAGTATCATAAATAAGCTTACCAGCCTAAATATCAACCCATTCATCACAAGATGAGTTGCAAACTGGCTCAGGGATAGAACTCACATGGTCAGAGTTGCGGGAGCCATGTCTGAATCTAAACCAGTTACAAGTGGTGTCCCACAGGGCTCTGTCCTGTGACCCCTTTTGTTCGGTATATACTTCTCTGAGGTACAGGCAAGCACAGGAGGACTGTGGCTGACCAAGTTTGCAGATGATTGCAAACTGGGAGCCATAATCGACTCTCTGGCTGACACAAGCATCCTCCAGAAAGGTCTTGCGGAGACGGATACCTGGTGTCAGAACCACGGCCTCAAGCTAAATGCCAAAAAATGTATAGTCATCCCCTTTGGGAAAAACAGTGCCCACAAACTACCACATAGGAGGTAATCCGCTAAGTACGGAAGAAGTAATTAGGTATCTGGGGACCCAAGTAGATAGTAACCTCTCCTTTGACAATCACATTGCCAAAGTGGTTAGAAAAACCTTCTATATAGTTCACCTAATCACAAAAGGGTTCACATCTAGATCAAGAGAGGTCATTGTGCCCCTCTACTCATCACTCATCAGGCCCATAATTGAGTACAATGCCCCATTTGGGATGTACATTACCCGACACCTGTGACAGCTGGAGAGACTGCAGAAGTACCTCACCAAGAGGATCGTGGGCTTCAAACAGATGCCCTATGTAGCTCGACTAAAGAAACTCCAGCTCTACTCAGTTGCTTACCGTATACTCAGAGGTGATCTCTGCTTGACGTACAAGGCCATGTCTAACCCGGAACTAATGGACATGCTCCACCTCAAGAAAACCAAATCCATTAGAGCTACACGCTCCAGGGATTTAAACCTCAGCAAAGCTATAAATAGGACATGCTGGAGGGATAGATTCATATCCCAGAGGCTTCCCTCGCTCTGGAATAGAGTCCCAGTCCATGTTAGGCAGAGCCCCTTGCTGACCCTCTTCAAGAGAAATCTTGATGAGTGGATGGGAAATCGTAAATTCACTCCTGGGATCACTTCTATAGCCATGCTGGACAGGGGCTCAGGAATCTAGTCTAAAAGGGAGGCGAAAGCCGACATATTCTGGCTAGGCTTATAAATGCCCTAGGGCAGATAGCCTAGTACTTACCTATGAACCTATTAATATATTTGCTTCCTATTAGAGATAGCCTCAATATTTTATTTATTTTTTAAATTCAACTCAACTTCCAACACTCGAAAAAATTTCTTTATTCGAAAACAAAATAAAAAAAATAGTTCATTATCATCCTAAGCAGTAGTTCTTCATTTTAAGATCTCTACATGTGGTCTTTTTTAAAACATCTTTATTGAATAATCACTTATGACACAAGCAGTAACACATTTATATAAATGAAAACAAACTGTACTGACATATTTTCAGTTGCAAACATTATACATCACATATAATCTTCTATACAGTCATTGTCAATTGAACATTACATAGCTCATTCAGTTCTTACCTCCCCTAAAACTTCATTCCTCCTACAAAACATTATTCTGCATGTATTGTTTCCACAATTCCCATTTTTTTCTGTGTAATTTTTTGCTCCTACCTTTTTCTAAAGATCTCTCTTCCAGTTATTTTATCTCTGTCACTATATTCACTACTTCTAGTAGTGACTAGAAGTTTAGACTTTGATTTCCATTTTCTAGTAATTGCATTTGTGGCAGCCACCAGAATTAAATTCAGCCAGGTCTTACTATGTCTAGGCCATTCTGATTCTGTATCACAGCTCAAAAAAACATTTCCTTATATGTACCAATTTACTTATCCTGTATTTCTGACACACTGGTCTGCAGGGAATTTTTAAAGTCTGCCAACCAATTCCACTCCCAAAAAATCTGTTCCTAATTACCTTTTTCTTCCCCATCTCACCTCCAACATCTGCAGTCTACCTGAGGAAAAATTCATTGTGGTCTTCTTGGGGTAAAAAAATACCTATGCAAACACGTCCAAGCAAGAATCCTAAATCTTCTTGACTATGTTGCATATTTGGGAGCCATATGTATGTCCTCCCATTCCCGACTGGGTAATTATATGCTTACTGTTGAGCTGTAGCCTGGCCAAACAGATTGATGAGACTCTTTCTCTGAACAAAGCATTGTGCATGCAGCAAATATGTCATGACAGAACGTAAGATGGTGAGACATAAATCACCTTTATACTAGGCTGGTGAGGACATCTGAGGTAAAGATAATGTCAGCCTACTTAAGAGGAAAAGGTGCTCATCTCTGAAAGTCTGTCTGGACATCACTCCTCAGCCTGCTGTGGAGTTCTTAAGGTTATGAGTACTACAGTGACCACACTTCAACATCTGCATTTATGGTAACCTGACAACACTACTGCCTTTTCTTTGTGATTCTCCCTTGAACTGTGCAATTTCTTTCACAGCACTCTCCCTTTCCTGTCTCCTGCCCCATGAGTTTTTGCATAATATTTTTTGCCCCTCTACCTATTCGTTGCCAGCTGGTTGAGACCAGTCATGATCGTCATATACCCCCTAACATGGCCTCTGTTTGCCAGATAAGCAGTCTATGGATGGGTGTGCAGTGGGTGCGGAGCAGGAACACTAGTCCCTTTGATAATTGACATAGCCCTTCAGCCATCGCCACCCCTCTTTGAACAGGTGGCTGTCACTAGGTCCTCAGGGTCCTCTGGGGATGCATTAGTGGGCGATGCAGCTCCATGACACACCCCAATACCTCTCAAATTCTTTGCTCAAGAATTCTGGACAAAGCCAAAAAATAATGGGGGGTGGGGCTAAGGTCTAAAATCAGGGGTAATTTTTAATATTGCTTTAATTCACTTAAAAAGTTAATAGAACAACAGGTTTTGAATCAACATGCGTTTTCTGGAGACTAAGTATGAAACTCAAATGCTTGGCATTATTGACTGGCTGTAATCCTCAGTCATACACCAGAAAATCAAACATTTTACAACAGACAGGTCAAAAATATGAGGCAAAATCAAGGACATTCAGGATCTTTTTGAACAGTTGAGAGGTATGCACACCTAACATCTACCCTGGTAGATGTGGGCAGACATTTTTTTCTGTACCTGCAAAGCTGGCACATTTGGTACCTTAGCTACTGTTCAAACCCATGTGAGCAGGGTTATAGTTGGGGTTTCCTTCCTTTGTGCCATAAATCTAACTAGCATTAAAGAAATGTGACATTAGCACAAGCTCAGCAGTTTGAGCACTCTAGTGTCCATTTCCTGGATGCTTGATTGTTGTCAACCCCCTCTCAGAGCTGCTGTCCGCTGAACCTCCTGTGGGGCCCTACCATGGCTCCTGCATAGGCGTTCTCTATCAACAGGCTAATGTCTTTGGTACCAGTACAGACCATCCAGTTCAGAGGAGCTGTCCTGGAATCAGATGTGGCTCACTGCACAGCCATCAGTAGGGTAAAACAAGTCTTAGTGTCACCTTGGAGCTAAGCTGTTGCTGCTATTCAAACTGTAACAGTTAGACACTAACAGGTGATCCTGGTGCACTGTTCATATAGTCTGTAAGTTCTCAGAACTTTTATTCCTTCCTTCCTTCTCTCTTTTTGAATTCAGGCTTATTAATGTAGATGTCCTTCATGGATCCAGATTCCAAAGTCGGGGTCCGGCCCTGATATGTAGCCACTCACCCGGCGTCATCTCTGCTGGTCTTGGTGTAAATAGCCATTTTTACACCTCAGCTACTCTCTCAGCCAGAGCTTAAACTGTCAGTTTCACATGATACATACCCAAGAGTTTATGCTGATCAGTTAACTAAAAAGCTATCCTCTGATGACTCTATAGATAGAAATATTTATTAGAGATGTAATAACAGAGGCACAGACACAGCCAGTACCACTACAACAGCACAACAACAGTGACTTGATTCAAGAGGAATGCCAAACCTGCCTCCAAATCAAAAACAGAAGCTCTATAACAGATAATGCAATTAAAAAAGTTGGAGACCTATTCTCGACCTGTCCACCTTAAATACATACATCATTGTCCCAAAATTCAAAATGCTGACTCTACAGCAGCTTCTTGCTATGCTGGGCAAGGAGTGGCTGGGCTAACTAGATCTCTCTCGGAGGCATACCTGCCCATCCCCATCCGACCAAATTGCCCTTTGGCTTATCTACTAAGCCCAGATATTCACAAAAATGCTGGCATCAGTGATCGCCCCACTGCAGACTACAGGAATTACAGTCAATTTACAAAAGTCAAGTGATGATCCCAACAAAGGACATTCTTCTTAATTGACACACAGTAAAACAAATGGCATTCCTAACTACAGAAAAACAAAAGAACTCCCCTACTTCTTGGCACTAACAACAAAGGGAACAAGCTAAACAAACAAAAAGATGCATAATCTTAGTTCCACATGCCAGGCTACATATGAAAACTACAGTGGTACCTAAAAAAGAATTTATGTCCCCAACACAGGCACAATAGAAGCAAGAAATTCCACTAATACCATGCTAAAACAGGAGTTTCTATGGTGGGCTCAAGCATGCAGTCCAGTCAAACCCAGGCCCCTTTCACAACTATCAAGCAAGCCAAACTCAAAGAAGGCCAATTGATGATAAGGACAGACAACACCACTGTCATGTGGTACATCAACAAAACAGGGAGGCACTCATTCATACCCCCTGCAGAATGACCCTGGACCTTTTTGGAACTGCACTCAGCTACCACATCCAGTTACAGGGCATTTTCATACAGGGGAGGAGAGAATACTCTAGCTAGCAGCAGAAGCAGAACCACCTCCCATGATGCTGAATGGATGCTACACCCGGACATCTTCAAAACATCTTCAAGAAAAAAAAGGGAATGCAGGACATTCCACCCACTTGCATGGAAAGTGGACTCGCTCTCCTTCAGCTGGAAAGGTCTGACAGCATATGCATTCCCACCTCTACCTTTGCTACACAAGGTATTAAAAAAAAATCAAGGAGGCGTCCACGATAATCCTGATAGCTCCAAACTGGCCAAGAACACACACCCATTGCATTGAAGAGAAGCTCGGGGACAAGATGTGGTCAAATACCCTGAGGAGCCTTTGATGTTAACTCAGAACAACTACAACATCATGCATCCAAACCTAAAAACGTTGCAACTGACTGCATGGAACATTACATAGCAACAACTAATCCAGAACTTTCCCCTTCAACAAGAAGGAACTATGCAGGAAAATGGAAAACATTTGTCATTTGGAGTGCTGAAGAGGGAAAGGATGTGTCAAATATAGATATGGCTAACATTCTGGAGTATTGGCAGAACTTCTGCATACAGGCCTGTCCTACTCCTCCATCAAGATACATGCATCAGCTATTTCAGCAGAATACAGCTTTGATCCACCTGTCTTTTCACATCCTTTACTCAGGCAGTTCCTCAGAAAACTGCTTTCCGGTGTCTGAACTTCAGGCCCTAATGGCAGTACAGCCCTTCCTAATCTTCCACCAAGATAGAGTGTCCATGAGGACTAATCCTACATTTATGCCTAAGGTGGTATCCAGAGTGTCTTTAAACCAGGCAATCCACCTACCTACCTTCTTCCCAACCCTCAAAACAGAGGGAAAGAATGCTGCATACCTTGGATGTACATAGACAGTTACGCTACTACCTGGACAGAACAAAAGTAACAGAAAAACTGACCAGCTTTTGTAGCCTATGCAACAGGAAGAGAAGGAAAAGCTATTTCCAAACAGACAATCTCCAAATGGATAGGAAATTGCATATGATTCTGGAAAACCAATTCCACAGAACATAAGACCTCATTCTACAAGGGCAACAGCCACTACCACAGCCTTCTTAGGACATTATTTACATTTGCCAAGCATTATAATTTACCTTTGTACTCCAGATACCATAATCTATTTTTCCTCCCCTTAGTTGGCTGACTGCAGATGCATCCATGAAGGACATAGTACAGTTTTGTACCTACCATAAATGTAGATGTCCGAACTGGATAGCATCTGCAGTCTTGTTTGTATATATGTACATACATGCTTATTTTTGAGTTTGCCTTCTATCCTTTTGCAAACATTGGCATTTATCCAAAATTTAGCCTTCCAGGAGGGCAACTGGCATCTGGGGCAAGAAACACTGAAGTGATGCCTTTATAACCAGCAGAGATGGACAACAGGACAACCCAGTTGTTATAACTGCAGATGCTATCCAGTTCGGACATCTACATTTATGGTAGGTACAAAACTGTACTTTCCTGCTAATTTAAGGAACAAAAATGGCTTCTGTACTTTTTCCCCTGGACTGAAAACTTGCTTATTTTCTTTGGCTACCTGTTTGTCATTTAAACGTCATACCTCATTTGCTTAACTTGTGCCAGGTCTGTTGGATGCATGGCCAGTAACACGCTGTCAGTACAGTGAACTGAAGGAGTTTCCTGATAACCTCAGTTCTGTGTTGCCATACAGAATGATGTTAATAACCTAGCTGTCTGCCTCCATTACTGCAGTAAAATCTGTATATTTTACTTCTGTGTTTTAATATTAGTGTTGTGAAACTGGAATTCTGTGATATTCTGCCTTCTTGCTATGTGTTTGTGGAACATCTTGTCTGTTGGCCAAGACTGTGGATGAAAAAGGTCTGTGTGAATCAGACAACTTGCCCAGTTAACAAGTAGCTGCAACAACTAAATAAAAAAATTAAACTATATGCAGCATGTACATAGATTATTTATTATTCTATATAGTTAATACATATGCTAGCTAATATATGCATGCATCTTCTGCATGCTTTATATGTTAACTAGGTGTAGGGGACCCTTTTCACCTACAACCCAGTCCTAGTGGACAAATGGTTGTCTGTGCAGTACCACTGTGGTGTTGCAATTGAAGGTGTTGTTGTATGCCTGTCTGCTTCATGATCCAGTATGATAGTGCATTGTGCTTTACAACATGCGTGCTAAAAGGAAAGCAAATCAGTATGAGCAGTATGCATCTCTCTTCTGTATGACATCTATGAAATTGCATTGCACTGTATGATTTAGAATTTAGTCACCATTCATAGCCATGTTATGTGTTTGAGAAATCCATTTTCATATTAAAGTGTTTTAGAGACCAGAGAATAAATACTTTATAAATTCATAGGCTATTGATTTGTGAGATCTAGTCTTACATTCCCATGGTAATTTTTAATCCTTATATTTTGCATACAAATAACCCAAAGACTGTTTGAGCAAGGATATGTTGCGACATTTACATGTTTCCCCACCCTTAAAGGGACAGGGTTACTAAACCGGGATGAATTTGTGGATGTTCATTGTGTTACCCTGCTGCAGTCATCACACTCAGGTTATCCTGTCATCAGGCTGTCCCGCAGTCGGCCGGATTTCCAAAGTCTTGGTCCGACGTCAGTTGCTGTCGCCTCATCCCTGATGTCAATGCGCCAGGGGTACATATATTGCAACCGACGCCATTTTCTTCAGTCTTTCTTGCCGCGCGATGCCCGAAGCAGAAGCGGTTCGCAAGTGCCGGTCGGCCAACTCCTGAGATTGTCGAATTCGAATTTCAGACCGAAGTCTTCTATAAAGCTAAGTACCCCATTGGGGAAACTTTTCTTGTCCCAGACCGATGTCAGAAAAAGTTAACAATTGCATTTCTTGTGGGAAGCAAATACCTCATAAGGATTTTCATTCTTACTGCATACCTTGCCTAGGCCCTGATCACGACGTCACTTCTTGTCGATTTTGTGCTAGGTTTAATAAGCGTACCATTAAAAGACGATTTGATTTCGCATGACACTATTTTGGTAGAAAATTTAACTATAACATGCCGTCGGAGCTACTGACTACCAGCATGCACAAAAAGCGCAGGGATAAGGATCAACAGCCCAGGCCTAAGCCAGATTCCGAGGCCTCGGTTGATCCGGTCTCCGGTTCTCTGGTTCTCAGTGAGGCTCCGACGCAGCCCCTGACTACCGCAGTTCTGGAACCCGAGACCACTACGGATATTTTGACGGAATGTACTAGGCCGACGCAGCCTTTTACTTCAGGCCCTTCCGACGATTTACCTTCTAAGGACGTTGGTGCTTCTGAAACGCCATCGGTTTCTGAAGGCGTTTTCACCGACGACTCTCACAGTCAAAATGTTTTCTAAGTCGAAGACTCCTTCTAAATCTAAAAAGACTACACTTCAGTCTCCTGTTCAAGGCCCTATGCCTAAGAAACAGATGCTCAAAATGGCTGAAGATTTGATTTCTCTTATCAGGGGTTCACAGCCCCTTCCTGACAAAAGGCCTATACAAGAGGAAGATTCTGCTTCCTCTGAGCAACTGTCTATTTCTTCGGATTCCTCTGAGGACCAAGACTATTCCTTCTCTCCTTATGAAGATTCTGATGCTGAGGACTCTATTCCCTCAGCTTCCCCTCCTGAAGACTACTCTTTTGGGGAAGTTTTACACACTATGAGGGAACATTTTCACTGGGAAGGTCAGGACTACTCTGATTCCAAGAAAAGGCTCAGAGAGTTTCTTTTACTCCTCCAACATAGACCTCTAGCCATCCCACCTGTTTTGCACATTGTGGATGATGTCTATTTAGAATCCAGTTTCAACCCAGACTCTCTTCCTCCTGCTCCGGCTAAGCCTGACAGATACTACAGAGTACCTGATTCCCACAAATTTCTTTACAAAAGCCCAGTAGCTGACCCAGAGACGATCTCCCAGGGTCCCAAGGGGGCTAAGGCTTCCATGGCTAAAAACCCAGTACCATCTGAGAGGGATTCCAGAGCACTAGACAGGTGGGGGAAAAAGGTTTACACCTCAGCCACATTAGCTATGAGAGCACTAAATTGTCAATTTCATATGCTTAAGTATCAACAATTTCTAATCTCTCAGTTAAAACAAAAGATGACCTCCCTCCCCCAACAATCTAAATTGAAAGAAGTAAAGGATTTGTTGCACGCCACTGAGCAGGTGGGCAAACATACCTTACAATGTGGGTTTGATTCTTTGGAGGCCTCCTGCAGAGCAGCTGTCACTGGATTGGTTATACGTAGGCATGCTTGGTTAAAGGAACAAAGTCTGCCTGATCATGTTAAAGCAAAACTACTAGATGCTCCCTTACAGCAGGATGTTCTTTTTGGAGTTAAAGCAGAAGAAGTTTTAAAGAAAATGGAAGATAAGGCGAAATCAATGCAGACAGTCAAATATTTTCTACAAGTACAACCCCCTCACTTCAGCAGAAACTGGCCAACAAAAAATTGGTCCTTTCCAGCCACTGACAGACCTCAGAGGGGTAAATACAGGCACCCAAGGGGCAGAGGACAACCACAAGCCCAGTATAAACCTCGCCATTGAGGCACTACAACCCAGAAGGGAGGAGAAGACAGGTCTCAACCCACCAGAAGGCAAACTCAATGACTTGCACCTCAGCTGGCCAAGCAAAACTCTTTTGACAGCCCCCTTGGGGGGAAAACTAGCACTTTTTGCAGACAACTGGCACATGGTCACAAAGGACAAATGGGTCCTAGACATAATTTTACGAGGATACAGATTCCACTTTCACACCTTGCCAATGAAAAGAGGAATGCCAAACCTGCCACAAAATCAATGGGCAGAAGCTCAAACACAAATTACAGCTCTCATGGCCATGAAAGCCATTCAACGGGTACCGACTCGAGAGCAAGTCCAAGGATTTTACTCAAGACTCTTTCTAGTACCCAGAAAGGACAATGCTTGGAGACCAATTCTGGACCTTTCAATTCTAAACACTTACTTACAAGTTCCCAAATTCAAGATGCTAACACTACAGCAGCTACTTCCCATGTTGGGCAAGGAAGCATGGCTGGTAATGTTGGACCTCAAGGAGGCATACCTGCATGTCCCTATCAGACAAAGTTGCAGAAGATACCACCATTTCATTGCAGGTTCAACCCATTATCAATTCTCTGCACTGCCCTTTGGCTTATCTACTGCACCCAGAGTTTTCACAAAATGCCTGGCACCAGTAATTGCATACTGCAGACAAAGAGGAATTCAAATATATCCATACCTGGACGACTGCCTCATCCAAGCAGAAAGCAAAGACATTCTCTTACATCATCTGGCTTTTGTGAAGCATCTACTAAATTGTCTGGGGTACACAGTAAACGAAAAGAAGTCAAAACTAGTACCCTCACAAAAATGACATTCCTGGGTGCCAGCTTGGACCTTAACGGCCCAGAAGGCTTATCTTACACCAGACAAGCAACTACAACTGACTCAATATTTCAAGACAATGGCAACAAAGACCCAATTAACTGCAAGAAAAATTCTGCAGGCTTTGGGCTTCATGGCATCTTGCATTCTGATAATACCATTTGCAAAACTGCATATGAGGAAATTACAGTGGTACCTAAAAAGCGTATGGTCTCAACACAGCCACAGCTTGGACACAATGATATCTCTCATTCCCTGCCTTCAACAGGAATTTCTATGGTGGTCACAGGCATGTCATCTCAACAAGGGTCAGCCTTTCACCTTGCCCCCAACCAGGCAAACTATCACAACAGATGTTTCAGACTATGCCTGGGGGGCACACATGGCAGGGCAATGCATTCAAGGCCTATGGACTGCAGAACAAAGAAAACTGCACATAAATCAAAAAGAGATGCTAGCTGTACAGAAAGCTCTGACAGCCTTCAAGGATCTACTACATCCAGGACAACTTGCAATAAAGACGGACAACACCACAGCAATGTGGTACATAAACAAACAAGGGGGCACACATTCCTACCCTCTTTGCAGGCAAGCAATGATCTTATGGAACACAGCTCTGGCCTACCAAGTCCAGTTACAAGCTCAATTCCTGCCAGGACAGAAAAACACATTGGCAGACGTCGTAAGCAGAAACATCAAAGATCCCCACGAGTGGAAACTAGACCCATAAATATTTACAATGATAACTCAAAAATGGGGCCTTCCAAATATAGACCTGTTTGCCAGTCCTCAAAACTACCAACTGACAACATTTTGTACAAGGACATTCCACCATCAAGCTTGGAAAGTGGACGCTCTCTCCTTCAGTTGGAAAAACCTGACAGCATATGCCTTTCCTCCATTACCTCTTCTCACAAAGGTTCTTTTGAAGGTCAAAAAGGAGAAACCACGACTGATTCTCATAGCTCCAGACTGGCCACGCCAGCACTGGTACCCGCTATTGAAGAATATGGCTCACAGCCCACCATGGATATTGCCTCAAATACCCCATTTGCTCATGCAACAAAACAAACAGAGCCAGCTCAAAACCTTAAATCTGGCTGCATGGCAAATCTATTAAACATCCAACCAGCCCCTCTTTCACAAGCAGTACTGGATGCTATTCTGGAAGCCAGGAGGCCAAGCACCAGGAAGGCTTACTCGGACAAATGGAAAAGGTTTTGTGCCTGGAACCAAGCTAAAGGCCAAGACACAACTCAACCTCATATGCCTCACATTCTGCAGTATTTAGCTGAGATGTTGCACAAAGGACTTTCCTTTTCCTCAATTAAAATCCATGCTTCAGCTATTTGAGCTCACTACGACACAAGTCCACCTTTATTTTCAAATCCTCTTCTAAGGCAGTTCCTCAGAGGGGCAAAAAACATTAGACCACCTAGAAGAGCTCCTACACCAACATGGGACCTCAACTTTGTTCTGGAAAAACTAACGTTACCTCCCTTTGAACCAGCTTTCTCTGCAGACCTTCAGTTCCTATCTTGGAAGACTGCCCTGCTCCTGGCAATAACTTCTGCTAGGAGAGTCTCAGAATTACAGGCATTAATGGCAGTGGAACCTTTCCTCATTTTTCATCAAGACAGAGTTTGTCTACGAACTAATCCTTCCTTCATGCCTAAGGTGGTTTCCAGTGTAGCTTTAAATCAAACCATCCACCTACCCACTTTCTTCCCCAATCCACAGACTCCTGCATACCTTGGACATTCACAGGCAGCTTCGTTACTACTTGGATAAAACTAAGGCTTTCAGAAAAACTGACCAGCTCTTTGTATCCTATGCTACAGCTTCTCAAGGGAGGGCTATATCCAAGCAAACCATTTCTAAATGGATAGGCCATTGCATACGGTTCTGTTATACCCATCATGGGAAACCAGTTCCTCCTACCATTAGAACCCACTCTACCAGGGCAACAGCTACCTCTACAGCCTTTCTCAGGGGGGTTCCTACCAAGGAAATTTTAGAAGCTGCAACTTGGAGTTCTGTTCACACCTTCACCAAACACCATCACTTACCTCTTTACTCTAAGTCCAGGGCGGGCTTCGCCACTGCAGTTCTGCAGGGCCTCATTGCCTCCACTAACTCTCTATGATACCTCCCCCCTACCTTAGCTTTGGGATTCAACCCAAGTGTGATTGCAGCAGGGTAACACGATGAACATAGTACAGTTTTGTACCTACCATAAATGTAGATGTTCGAGTGTTCATCCTGCTGCAGTCCAGGTTACCCTCCCTCCATCCCCTCTGATCTACTGGCTAAATCTCTGCTATGCCTTACTGATGTATTTGCTTATAGCTGAAGGGATTTTGTGTTTGTGCAGTGTTCACACCATTTGGTACTAATTTTGATCACCCTTTTGGGAGCACCTGACATCTGGGGCAAGAAAAACTGAAGAAAATGGCGTCGGTTGCAATATATGTACCCCTGGCACACTGACGTCAGGGATTAGGCGACAGCAACCGACGTCGGACCAAGACTTTTGAAATCCGGCCGACTGCGGGACTGCCTGACGACAGGATAACCCGAGTGTGATGACTGCAGCAGGGTGAACACTCGAACATCTACATTTATGGTAGGTACAAAACTGTACTTTACCAGTCCATTAGTCCAAATTGCATTTGAATGGGGTAAGAGAACATAAGATTGATAAGATTCCTTTATTGTCATTGCACAAGTACAACAAAATTTGTAGCAGAGTTCTTAAGGTGCATTCACATATAACGAACATGAATAAATAAGAGAGTACAATACCAAACAATACAATGTAATACAATGCAATGCAGTAAACTAAGTTATTGCACTTGGGTGTATTGCACATGAAAGGAATTAAGTAAGGTGCACAGGAATGTAAACACATACCTTATAGTGCAAATGGCTATTACCTGTACTCAGTGTAAGTATTTAGCATTGTTTGGTTGACGTATGGCTTGGGGATAGAAACTGTTCTTAAGTCTGTTTGTCCGAGATGGAATGGACCTGAACCATCTGCCAGAAGGCAGCAGCTCAAACAGGTGATGTCTAGGGTGAAAAGGGTCTTTCAAGATGTTGGTTGCCCTGCTGAGATAGCGAGAGCTGAAGATTTCCTCCAAAGAGGAACAGCCAATGATTTTCTGGGCAAAGTTAATGACCCTTTGAAGGACCTTCCTGTCTGCTGCCGAGCTGTTGGCATACCATGTGGAAATGCAGTATGTCAGCACACTTTTAATAAAACAGTAGTAAAAAGACACCAGTAGCTTCTCCTGCAGGTTGTTTTTCCTGGGAATCCTCAGGAAATGGAGTCTCTGCTGTGCCTTCTTGCCTGCCTTTGTGGTGTTTATGGACCAAGAGAGATCTTCTGCCAAATGTACACCTAGAAACTTGAAGGCAGGAACCCTTTCCACACAGTCTTCATTGATGTATATTGGGTTGTGATCTGTGTTGTGCCTCCGGAAATCTATTATGAGTTCTTTTGTTTTGGCAGATTTCAGGGCAAGGTTGTTCTTGGTATACCACGCAGCCAGTCTTTGAACTTCATCTTTATATGCTGTCTCATCTCCTCCTGAATTAAGTCCAACCACTGTGGTGCCATCTGGAAACTTAATGATGGTATTAGTAGAATGAGAGGGGACACAGTCGTGGGTGTAAAGAGTATACAGAAGGGGGCTCAGCACACAGCCTGGTGGGGCACCAGTGTTTAGCCTGAGAGTGGAGGAGAGGTATGGGCCTAGTCTAACCATCCGAGGACGGTTAGTCAAAAAGTCTTTAATCCAACTGTAGGTAGGTTCTGAACGTCCTACGCCAGCGAGTTTAGTGATCAGTCTATCTGGGATAACTGTGTTAAAAGCTGAACTAATGTCTACAAAGAGCATCCTCACATAGCTTCCCTGCTGCTCAAGAGTCATTCAGTCAATGGGGTTTGGCTTTATTGACCTGAATGAATCCATAAGACTTACAAAAAAAAAAAAAAAGTAAAAAGTCACGGGCATTCAGAAGCCATATAGCCGAAACACTTAATGTCCTTAATGGGTCATTTGCATATATTCCATGGGCCTCTATTACAAGAGGTTTAAAGTATCACACAGTGAAAAATCCAGCTTGGCTATGTTTTTCTTGTAGATTTTTACTAATTGGTTTGTCTGTGTGACTTTTTTACTCTTTGATTTTGTTAGTGTGTGAGTGTGACTCTGGGCAAATCACTTGACCAGACTGTGGTCCAGGTTATCCCTTAAAAAAGGACAGTTGTCTTCAGTGGGCTTAGATGGTAAAAAAATCGATAATGATTATCTTCCTTTACAAATAATCTTGGTGTGTGTGTGCCTGTATCTATAGCTTTGTGTGTATATGTATTTATGGCATTCAATCTTCTTGAAGGCTATTAGGAGTAAGCTTGGGAAATGAATCTCTAAATATGTAAGAAGGTGCTGTGATGATTAACAGCCCAGATTTGTTGAAGTTTGTATTATGATTTATTTACTTAAAGAAGCTTTTAATATTAGTATAGTTCATTATGCTTGGAATAATAAGCAGGGAAGCTATTTGAGGATGCTCTTTGTAGACATTAGTTCAGCTTAACCTGTCTCCCTCCACCATACAGTGGTTTACCAACTATCTCAGCAACAGGCAGCAATCCACTAGGTGGCAGCACTACTCCTCCCCATTTATTAATACTAAAACAGGAGTTCCTCAAGGCTCAATTCTGGATCCCCTCCTTTTCAGTATATTTGTGAATAACTTTCATAATACTCTTACACACAGTACAGTCATCCAATATACTGATGACTCTACCATCATTTGCTCCTCAAAATCTGTCACAGAACTACAACATCTTACCCAAGAAGCATTTACCTCCACAGAGCACTGGATGTCCCAGAATCACCTCGCCCTTAACCTCAGTAAAACAAAACTATTACTATTTACCCCTACAAAATCTAGCCCTATTAACAAAACTCATTTCACCGTAAGTGCCCAAAATAACACTGTCATTGAAGTTGTCCCTAGCACCAAACTGCTAGGGGTCATCATTGATGACAAGTTAACTTTTGACCTTCACCTCCACAATAACATCAAAAAGAACACATCAAAGACTGGGTGCCTTATATAGGCACAACTATTTCCTCAGTCTCCCTGCAAAAAAAACCTTGGCCTCATCCTTCCTACTTCCTACCCTTCTATATGGAGCCCCTATCCTCACCAACCTCCAATCCTCCTTAAAAAAGAAGTTGGACATTTGTTACAACAAAGTGGCTAAATTTGCTACCAGCGCAAAATATTCCAACCATCACTGCTTATCTCTCCATAAACTAAACTGGCTTGAATCCTCTCACCACCTTAGTTACAGACAACTAACTACAGCTCATAAGATAATCTTTCAACCTGAAATCTTCCCTTCCATCGCATCCATACTGACCACTTACCACCCAAATCGCCATCTCAGGTCTGAAAACAAAATGTTATTATCCATTCAGAAACCTAAACTCTCAGCTGGCCAAATGCTGTACTCTCATTCTGTCTCCAAGTTATGGAATAATCTCCTTCCCCCACTCAGATCAATCAATAATCCTGCTTCCTTCAAAGAATCCCTCAAACTACATTTTCCTCTCACTGGCTATGCCCCTGTACCCCACCTAACAAACCCAACACGTGAATTCCTTCTCTTACTATAATCGCAGTTTAACTGTTGCAATTCATTAAGGGTTTTTCTGTGTGTACTCCACCATAATTTCCCAGCACATAACTTCCTTCCTAAACTTTACACAGTTTAACTATCACAAATAGTAGGAATCTTTTGTATGTAATTAATGCAATTACTATTCCTTTAATTCCTAATTCCTTTCTTACTCAAATTCTTTTTATGATAATGTAATTATAGCAAAGACAATGTCCTATTTTTTTCTTTTCAAATTATCTTCTACTCATTCTATGTATCAAGATTGTTTCTTTTTTTATGTATGTATTACTATTGAATTGTAATTATATAATTCTGTGGAGCTTTTCTCCCCGGGCCTCCACTGAAAATGGGCTCTTCATGTTCCAGTGGACTTTCCCGGTCAACAAATGCAATAAATAAATAAATAATAAATAAATCAATTTGGCTGTTCTGTTTTACTTTTGTTTTTGCTTTGTCGTCATATAATGTGTTCTGATTATTTGTTGCTATCATTTTTCACTTTGTTGGTTTATTTCAACAGTAGTTTGGGAGATGGTGCAAATTCTGAAAAATAAAGACAAGAAATTTTGCATTTTTATTTACATTTAGTAGTTAAATAAAATTGGCTTTTATTTCTTGTAAGATTGGTCAGTTATGAGAGGTGATTTATTTTTTTCTTTTTAGTTGGTTGTTGTGCACATGTATTATTGTTTTCTCATCGTATGCTGCTTTCCCTGACTAGACTAAAGTTAACTAACTTGGATAATGGGCTTCTCTGTGTTATTGTTGTAAGACTTGCATCTTGTATCTTTACTGTTTTAGTGGGACTTTATTTCTGATGTATATTTGTTGCATTTTCAGATTATCCATTTCCTTTCTTTGTGTGTTTATTTTTACATTGGATAATGTGCTGTGTAGGATCATAGGAAATGCGAGGCAGGTAAGCTGTAACATCTGTACTGCATCTGTAGTGAGGTGAAGGGGCAGCCACCTGGAGATCAAAATGCTAGAGGATGCAATCATCAGATCCCTGTCACTGTTCATTGCATTGCCGGCATTCAGAAATGAATGTTGATATTGCATTTGTTGTCGATTGTCACTTAATGCTCTGTGTGTGGCATAAACTGTTTGCTACAGTTTTAAAGAGAGAGAAGAGAGTTTTTGTCTCCAAGTCAGAATAGTTGTTTAGAGAGGGGCACCAGACTGGAGAATGTCCCAGTGTACCAGAATTGCTAGCTACTCCTCTGTGTAACACCATTTGCTAATACCCACCCTTGTGATTACCTCACACTTCTAAAGACTTAAGAAAAGTTGGTCAGAGATGAATTTGTGGATAACCACCTTGTCATTAAGGTTAGTCTTGAAGGATGCTATGGTGTCACTGTGCTTAACATATAAGGACGGTCTGTCCTTCCATTGAACTTTATTTAAATGTTGATGGAGATTCAGGTCCTTAACTCTAGTGTTTGTGAAGCTGTCTTGCAGAGATATAAGCGATAAAGGAGGGTTGGAGCCTTAATGAAACTGAAAAAGATATAGATCTCCACATAGGAGTCTGTAAGAGGCTGAATGTAGAGACAGAGCTTCAAGCCCATTGTGGTAGTTTTATTTTATTTTATTTGCATTTGTTTGTTGGGATAGTGCAACTGGGTAAAATCACTTTTCAGTGGAGGCTCAGGGTAAAAGCACAAAGATCCAGCAAAATATAATGTGCAACAAAAATGGTAAAACTGATAAATGTAGAAGAAGCTCTGTAAGATCATAGGATCACAGGAAGTTACTAGGCTATTGGCCCTGAGGCCTTTACAGGCCTAGCCAAAAATTTAGTCCATGTTCCAACAAGTCAGCACTCTATGCCACTGTCCAGCAGGGACATAGGTGGAATCCCAGGGGTGTATTTTCTGTTACCCATTCAGTTATCCAGGTTGTGCTTAAAAAGGTTTAATGAGGTACTCTGCTTTATGTAGAGAGGGAGTCTGTACCACAAAAGGGGGAGTCTCTGGGACACAAATCTGTCCCGTCAACAAGTCCTATTGATGTCACAGACGAGGGTGAGGTCTTGTGTGTGAGTTACTCAAGTAGAGCTTGACTTGTGGATATGCAGCCCCATCAGGGCGGGGTCTGAGATTGCTTTGTATGCCTGACATAGGTCACCTCTGAGGAGTCTGTAGGAGACTGAGTAGAGGGACATCAATCTGTGTAGGGTAGATGTTTGAGGCCCTGGATTCTCCGGGTGAGGAATCTCTGTGGTCTCTCCAGCAGTTGCATGTGCTTTGTAAGGTACATGCCGAAAGGGGCATTGTATTCAATAATTGGCCTTGTAAGGGAAGAATACAGAGATGTTATGACCACCTTGTCCCTGGATGAGATACCCTTACTAATGAGGTGGGCCATGTAGAAAGCTTTCCATACAATGGAAGCAATATGGTGGTCAAAGTCAGTTTGCTGTCAACCTGGGTTCCCAAGTCCCTCATGACTGATTGTATGCTTAGTGCCTTATCAATGTGATAACTTGTGGGACGTCATTCTCCCCAAAAGGGATGATGATGCATTTTTGGCATTCAGTTTGAGGTCATGTTTCTGGCACCAGTCATTTGTTTGGGTGTGACCCTCTTGGAGGATGTCTACATCACTAGAGGAAATGATGACAGCACCTAGCTTGCAGTCATCTGCAAACTTGGTCAGCCATAACTAACTAGATTTGGCCTGCACCTCTGAGACATATATCCCAAACACTAGCGGCCCCAAGACTGATCCCTGGGGTACACTGGGTCTACTACTTGAGGTGGCTTCCCCTATTTTGACTAGGTGTGTTCTATCAGTGAACCAGTTTGCTACCCATCTGGTAACATATGGATTGATGCCTAGTTGAGAAAGTTTATCTATTATACCTAAGTGGGGAATGGTATCGAAGGCCTTGGCCAGGTCAAGGTAGGCAGTGTGCACAGTCTTCCCCTTGTCTATGGCCTAGGTGGCTGTCTCAAAGAAGTCGACCAAATTTAACAGGCACAACATCCCCTTAACAAAACCAAACTGTGTGGGATCAAGTGTCTGGAGGTTGCCAATGTCCTTGTTAATGAGGCTCATTATAATCTGCTCCATGGCCTTACAGATCAGGCTAGTTAGGCTGATAGGTCTATAACTTCCTGGATCGGTGGACGCTCCACCTTTGTACAAATGGATGACAGTAGCTGTCCTCCACTTGGCTGGGATGAAGCTAGTACTCAGGCTTTGGTTGAATAGAGTGCCTAATGGTGCTGCAGGTTACTGCCTGAGTTCAAGTAGGATGCAGTCTGGGATGTTATCGGGTCCCATGGAGGCTGTATTATTTGCCTTTGAGAGGGCAGTGATGACTTGCTACAAGAAAAGGTAAATACAATGGTATGGGGTAATGTATACGAACTAAAAAAAAAAAAAAAAAAAAAAAAAATATATATATATATATATATATATATATATATTTCCACACACCTTAATACATAAAACATGATTATATGCATGAGTTGTTAACACAGAGTATTTCAGTGAAGACTTAAATTTAGATAGAAGGTAATAAGTGCTTCTGTAAGAAATGAACTATTGCAAAAAAAAAAAATACAAGCAGGATAAATAAAAAGAAAATTTCACAGTACAGACAGACCATATTATATTCATACATATGTTACAGTAGTTCCAAACTATATTGGAAATATCCAACAGTACTTAAGGCGTATATCTAGGTTTAGTAAGGAGAAGGGAGGATTATCCTGACTGAGTATGTCACTGACAGAGTGGGTGGCATAGTTAAGGGTTTTTAGACTAGTAATCTTTTTGGTTATTAATCACTGGGGCCATTCTAGCTATGTGATGAACGTGTGGAGGTATATATCAGAGGGGGCATTTTACTCTACAATTCACTGATTCATAGACATTCCAAGGCCACGGAGTCCTGTGACCATTCATACTTTGCCAGTACCCTACCTCAGGCCACACCTCTTTCTGCAGGAGGGCCATACCAGTCAATCCTGTAGTTAATTTGTGGATGGCTATCCAGTCATCTAGTGTATATGTAAATGCTGATAGTGAGTCTAGATGATTAATTTCCAGGGCAAGGTTATTCTAGCGTTTTGAGAGTTGCTGGGCTATAAATCTGGACCTGATTAATTATATGAGTATAAGAAAGTAATTACCTCTTTAGACATTGGTGATATTCCTTTGCAATTAGCTGTTTAAGTAAAAGGATTGCCCAAAATCCATTGTCCTACAGTGGTTGAAAGAGAGGGAGCTATCGACCCAAGTACATAGGTCCTTGATTACATTTTTGTATGTTGTCTGTACATTATGATGAGGGGAAGGGTTGTCTATCAAAAGTGATGGATAATTGATCTAAGTAGAAGAGAGTACAGAGAAATGACTTATTTTGATCAGAGATAACTTTAGATATCAGTTGTGCTAGATAGAAGGATTTCCTGACTACTAATGCTATGTGGTACTCGAAAGGTAGTAATTGACCAAGATGCTAGGATTTCTGATTGTTAGATCAGTTTGGAGAGGGGTACTGGCTGTACTCTAAGTTAGAGATGAGATTATTTTGCCAAATACAACAATACAGCACTTTTTGCATTTAATTTTATCCCTTTTTCAGTGCACATTTAAATACCCACCTTGTAGTCATCAGTAAGCTTTGCTAGCCATAGGTCTGGGTTTATGTTTTGGAGGTCAGAAAAGTGTATGCTCAAGGAAAGAGTTCTTGGCACCTATCTCTGAAATGCACACTGGTTACTTTCTTGCTTTCTGAGGCAGCACCTGCCACTTTAATTATGTGGATTTTGTCTTTTAGCCAGTTAACTATCCACCTTACCATGTATGGATGTAGATGTGTTCCTTTTCATATGGGGAGGATGACAGGCCACTGCAGTTTCTTCTTTTACTGGTATTGACACATGTTTTGTAGACAGCCAGCTATATATTTTTACATAAAATATTAGATGATAGAGAACAGTTGTGGATGATTAAAACAAGGGCATTATTTTCTCCTGAACTTAATAAAAAATTCTAAACATTGATTCTGTATTCATTTTTCAAGATGGTATGGCGCTAGGAATGCTTTCACCACTTAAGAGAGGCATTACTCTTTGTATTTTTATAAATGTATGTGTATATTTTTATGGATGAACAAATGTGGGATGATTTGTTATTATAATCGTATTAATGTATTACTACATTTTATTGTGGTTATTATTTCAGTCTTTGATAATTACGCTTGAAATTTGATTACATGAGAATGGAGATGTATATATAAGTAAATGCTGAGATATTTAGTTAGATTAACTGCTGAAACTGATATATTTAGCAAAGCCAGTCTTTTATTTGGGGGTGAGATCATTCATCTGTGCTGGTTCATTTTGGACTTTTTAGAGTCTTCTTCATGTTTCTAACTTTTTGCATCAGAATTACAGCTCTGTAGTGCAGTGATATTCCTTGTTTGTACTTGTTGCTTGTCACTGAGAAGAAAGGTGATTTTGAAATTTGCATTTCTTCATGAATTTGGATTGCAAAAAATGTGTATGCTGTTACTGGGTTCTTTTCCTGATTATGAGATGTATTCAGTGCATTCTGGCTTTGATTTGTGTATGGATTTGGAATGTTACATTATTATCCTATACAGATGATTATGTGTGCAGTTTTCTTGGTCTCCTTTTTTTCCATATTCCACTGCTTCAATCTTTCTTCCTCAGTTCTTTAACTACAGGAACATTTCACATCAAAAATGTGGAGCAATGGTATGTATTATTGGCTGTTCTACAGATGCCACACTGTTGTCAGTGGTGGATCTGTGTTTGATCTCAGTTACCCTCCTTCCTTCTGAAATCTTAAAACGTGCTCCTTTGATGACATGCATGCTACTTTGATTTTCAACACTGACTAAACAATGAAAGGATCTTATAAGGTCAAGAAGTAATCTGACTGCATAATTTGATTTTAGGTTTTTAGTATGCTTTTTTTTTTTAATTTGTTCACTCTCTTGGACATAATGTTTTAATATAAGATCTGATGTTGTTCTTCTCATTCTGATTCACACATGGGTTACAGAGCCAATCCTCGGATCTGACTTGGTCACCTTCTACAGACTTCAGCTTCCAGGCTTGAACTTCTCCCTCCACCCACAATCCTCTGTACTAAGTACAGCTTCCTCAGATATTGTTTGCAACCATTTGTGTTGGGCATGCTCTCCAGCGCTCGAACAGTTAGTTATATATTTCTTCTGAAAATAGGTAAACCTTTCTGTTTGAATATTTCTTTTCTATATCCTCCTCCTGCCCACTAAGTTTTTCACAGGCATTAAGACATTCCTCCATTCCCTTATACATATAGTTATATATAGAATTATTCTGGTTGTTGTTATTCTAGTGTCATTCTTACTGTTATTATTGTTGTTGTTTGGTAGTTTGTTGCTGCTACTTTTTCTTGTGGCAATTAGACTTGCCTTAAAATATACATATATAAAAAAAATATATGCATTTAGCTATTAAGAGAGATGGATAAACCTACTGGTTTTAACCAGTGTCCAGAGTGTGGACACAAAATCCTGCACTCTGATTCCCATGACAAATGTGTGTACTGTTTAGGAGCAGAACACATGCAGTCCAGATGTGCCATTTATGAGTGGTTCAACCCCAGAGCAATCGCTGATAGACGAAATAAGTTAATTTTGAATGGAATTATGCCTCCGTCCACTCACTCTTCTCCAGGGGCTCATCTCCCTGAACAGGCTATACTGGGTTCTGTTACTAAGAAGCACCCTCATAACCACCCCAGGGCTTCATCAGAAACTCCAGCTAAAGTTTTAAATGCCTCGGATCCAACTTCTTTGGCTTCAAGACCAGGTTCTGCACCAACAGATCCAAAAGCCCTCTCGGATTCATCTGCAAATGCTTCAGTGAATCTATCTGTTGTGTCAGATCCTTAGTCCTTTTCGGATCCGACTTCCTCAAGATCTAAGACTATGGCGGCTCCTCCAAATCCTACTTGTCCCTTGGATCCAAGGAGATTGAATCAGAAGACTCCGTCTCCACTATCCTCCTCCTTAACTTTGGAGTCTAGGACTTTGGCTCTGAGAGATGGGAACCAGTTACCAGGGTTGTCTGTTCGATCAGTCTCTCCCATGGTAACCACAAAAACTTTGCAGACTCCAAGGCATTCGCTGCCTCTGTCTTTAGCTTCATGTAGATCCCCCAGAAGCCTTTCTGAGTATGATTTGGACAGGATGGTAAGGAAGATGGTAAGGAAGATCATCAGGGTTCAGATCTAGATGGGGATCTTGGCGCCATCCCCTCATGGATCCGCAAGTGTCCCAGCCAATGTAGATTCTCCTTCCCCGATGTGGCTCTTGGTATTGGAGCCCCAGGACCTTAGTCAACTGAGAGATTCGGTATCATTTGAGTGCCTTCACTTTCTCCACCATCAGAGTGGGTCTGTGATCTGGGGGCAGGGATTTGGCTCCAATTTTATTAGAGCCATCTCTTCCCCTCAATGCTCTTGACAGCACAGGTCTGGTTCTATCTGGGAGCCATGGATCCGAGGTCCTTGTCATTTCTTTTTCGAAGGCTTTGGCCCTGATGGAGTTGGGCAGGGGTTCTCTGGGTCCCTCAGCTTTCCCGATCATAGAAAAATCTTTCTTTGCAGAAAGAGACCTGATCTCTTTGGTTGCTGTTCCACCCCATTGCTCCTCTTGGGATCTGGGAATTGCACCTTCCATTCCTGTCCAGTGTCAGCCCGTTTTGAAGAGTATCCAGGGATCTTCCACCTGAGGTGGCTCCCACCTCTTCCAATACCTCCCCTAAACATCCCACAGAGGAGGTGCCACAGAAGAGGACCTTCAAAAGGAGGCATTAAGACTCCTCTATGGAGTCCCTCACAGAGGATATGGACTTCAGTGAGGGAGAAGGATCCCCAAAATCACCACCCTTTTGTAGACATTTTGGAAATTTTGAAACACAGAGGTGGTTGGTCATCCCAAGATCCTACTTCCGAGGAGTCTGTGTTTCTGGAAGCCTTCGACATGAGCTCATCCACATTTTGAGTTACCCCCCCTCCGGCAGACCCTCTCATACACCTGGTAGCCCACTGGGCCTGGAAGGAGCTGGACAGTATAGAACCCGTGCCCAAGTGACATGACAAAATACTTCCACCCCCCCTAAAGATGCTTCTTTTTGGTCCAAAGGTTTTCCAGACGATGCTGTGGTGGTAGCAGCTAACACTAAAAAAGAGCTAGCTGAACAAAGCTCTACTGTCCACCCACCAACAGGGAGTCTAGAGTGATGGACATGTTCAGCAATCGCATTTATGCTTTGGCCACCTTCACGCTGAGAGCACTCAACTACCTGTTACATTTTCCTCACCTACAGAGAGACCTGGTCAAGGAACAATCTAACTCATTGACAGAGACCATGTCAACACAGGACTATGAGAAAGTTTCTCCAAAGCTGGCTACTCTTTCTTCCCTTGCCAACTCATCCATGAGGCTCACATCTCACTCAGCAGAGGGTACCTCACAGGTAGCCAGCATTGGTATTACTGTGCGCAGACATGCCTGGATGAAACTTTGTGACTTCGCAGAGCCCTTTAAGCTGTCTTTGTCATTATCCCCCTTTGATGGTTCCTCTTTGTTTGGACCATCTGTTAAAGACACCCTGACCCGCAGTGAGAAAGAGGGCAAGACCTTGTCTGCTATAAAGATCAAGTCAGGCCACCAGAGAACCTTTCTCTGATAAGCCCTGTCAGGACTTCTAAAGCGTTTCCTGACTGCTTTGCCCTGGAGGCAGTCAGGGGTAATTTTTCTCTGCATTCAGGCACCTCCCGGGGACTAAACTGTTGAACACTGGGGATGGGGGTACTTAGTGATATAAAAAGGGCAATTTTTTATAACTATTTAGTACCACAACATAGGTTCACTTGGAGGACATTTTAAGCTTAGCCAATTCCCTTTTGGTGCTTGAATTAACATTTTCTGAGTTTAGTCAAGTTAGTTTGCAGACATGCCAAGTCCCCCTGACCATACCTGGAAGTGGAGTAACCATGCAGTTAACTAAATGGAGTGAAAGTCCAGGTCACACTTGCCAGATGTGTGCATTAACTGGGTTGTGAAGACCTCAGATGCAGAGGCTTCTCCAAAAAATGAGACCAAAACAGACAGAGACCAGAATGGAGAGTACTGTAAATATGTGCCCCATCATTTGGTTCTTTCCATGCATCTCTGACGACAAAAGTAATCATCTGTCACACTCCATCCTGCTGCTGAGAAGGCTGAGTGACTGAAAGAGCAGGTAGAAGAGAATATCTAGTTGAAGTCAATGCATTTTCAAGTGCCAAGCAGTGCACATCCGGCACACTCTGCAATATCAATGCTGAAATTAATGTTGAAGCAACCCTTGCAGCCAGGAATATCAACACCAAGCACCTGAAAGTCAACGCCCATTGATGTAGACACAAATGACATTGGTATAAAGCCTAGCACCAACTGTTGTCCACATACATTGGCACCGGATGACCCAACAGGCCTGAGCCCAGTATCATGAACTTTGGGCTGAAAGATCTAAAGGTTAAAGCTTCAGAGTCTTGCAGTGGTGCTTACAAGATCACTTCCAACCCTGGTCCTGAAAGCTTGACCCCATCTGCTGGAACAGCTGAAATGCCTTGCACTGACAGCATCAACACCGATGTTACCAGCTTTGATGACACACCATCAGTGTAGAAGGTGACAGATTAAGGGCTGTGATCCTGAAGGCAAAACCACATCTGAAGTAGACCCACCTGTTTACACTGACACCTGGAGGCTGTTTTACAGTTTCATCTATACTGAGTTGGAACACTGGCTGGTAAGAAGTTCAAAGAAATTGCTAGAAATGAAGGCAGGGAAGGAGTACACCAGATCAAGGAAGAGGCAACCCCATCCCCTGCTGCAGCGTCACATACACCCTCATCATCTTCAAACAATGGTCTGCAGACTGTCAGGGCAACCCAACAAACTGCATTACTACCTAAAATTAAATGTGCTTGGCCTTAAAAAAATTTGGGAAATGAATACTATCTAGGCTGTGGTCAGTGGCTTCACTGGATTTCATATACTTCACTATCAGCCTACGCTTTTTAGTGCTATTGTACCAGCAGTGACTGTGTCTTGCTTAAGACTACTATATTGATATAGACAGTGACTTCCACGAGTGGGTTAATGCTTCAGTGCCACAATACCCTTTAAAAGACAATATCCCTTCCCTTTTTTATAGTAACACTCTGCCACTGCTACTTGCCAGTCCAGTCTAGCATATTCAGGATACAATTACTTTACACTTTTAAAAATAATCAACCATACTATTAACTTAATAGGGGTCAGCAGTCTCTCATTAAAAGACTGAAGTCAACAATTATAATCAATCCACCAGTTTTATGTAATTACCCTTTTTATAATTCAACAAACAACTAACCATAGCACAGGCTTTTGAAACTGAGTGCTAAAATACTTAAAGGAATTGGGCAATAATACACCTTGAAAATTAAATACGCAAATAAATATATTCTTGCACAGGGAAATATAAAATAAAAATAGTTTTGAACAAAAAGATGGCGTTACACTGGCTTTCACCTAGCCGGTCCTACTACTAACTATAATCTATCTACCAATTTAGTGGCTGAAAAGACTGACAGGCAAAGCACTAGATGTTAGTTAACTGATCTAGACAATAACTATTGTCTGTTCTCATCTAAATTCATGAAAATATTTTTTTTTACTACTCCCCATCCTAAAGCACAATGAACTAGCCTGCTTCACTGAACTTTTAGAGAAGAGTCTGTGACGTGAAAAAAACCTCTAGGAGGTGTCCTAGCACACTTTCTACAAAACACCTATTTTAGTGATGTGTGTGTGTGTGTGTGTGTGTGTGTGTGTGTGTGTGTGTGCGCGCTTGTTTTATACTGAATGATGCTCACCTTCAAATGATATCATCTATCCATCCACAACCCATTTTTCCCATGTGGGAGAAAGGTATCACTTCAACAGTGACAGTCATCTAGAAACAATGTTCACACCACTCGGCAATAATACCACTTCCTGCAAATTTAAAATTCTGAATCCAAACACCATCCAAAGCACTGTGGCTTAAATAATCAGAAAGTTCCAAACAAGTTAAGGTAGTCTATCTTTTTCAGGAACTAACACTTTTTGAAGTTTAGCTGCATCAATTTTTTTTCATTATCTTTCACATCTTTGCTGCATCTTTACTGAAATAACAGCTACAATTTTGTAAAGCTTTTCACATTTTTCTCCTTTGCCACATCTTTACTGATAAACAACTACAGATTTTGTACAGCTTTTTACAGAGGGTATATGCCTCCCCAGTACAGTCTCAGATATGTATGATGTAGTATCTTGTCTAGTAAGCTTTGCTTTACCCCTATGACTGGAAGCTACAAAACACCTGTCAGCGAAGCCAAAGAATAACATGAACTCTTTCATCCTAGGATTTTTGGTTGGTGCAGAGTCCTTAGAAGATACAGGTTTATCTTCCCTACTTTTCCACATTATCCAATCTATAAGAATCAGAAAAAAATGGGTCATGCTAGATCACCAAGGGGGATGACCATGCAGCAACAGAAGAGGAGAAAGTCTCTTCTTTTGTGGAATTTCATCAAGAAACAAACCTTTAAAAATTAACATATTTTTCCCACCTCGTAAAGTTCTGGAATCAAAAGCTTCACAAATATTATATTGTTGATTTTAATGTCCTGCCCCCTAAGAAATACTATACATGAAGTGTACCTATGCTGGGAAGGTCTTTTATGTAAATATTTGAAGCATTTTAAAAAACTTTACCATTCATAACTGCAGAGTCATTGAAGTTCCAAGCATCAAACATTGGTATCAGGCTTGTCAAGACACAAATGACGGACACATTGTACAACCACTACTGTCTGATTACCAGGTTTTATCCCAGAAGACTGAGGTTGCAGTGTCCCAGAGATTTCTTCTTTCCATGATATGCAGTAACCAAAGAGTTGGTATATACTGAGTGTGGAAGTAGTAATGTGATTTTTTTTTTTTTTATAGATACATAAATAGAATGATAAGGTGATATCACTCTTTTGTGATCATAGCTGTGTCACTGTGTGTCTCAATCACAAAAAAGTCAATGTATTGTTATGGAGTCAACCAACACACACACACACACACCAGTTACATAAAACAGAGCCGGAGCAGAGACACACAGCAGTTTCAGACAGATACATAAAATGGAGCCGGAGCAGTTTCAGATACATAAAACAGAGCTTACTGTGGGTGACTCTCTGGCAGCATTGACATGATTCCCACGCACGTTTGTGTTTAAAATTCCCATGATGCATGTAAGTCCTCCGTTGGGTCCTAAAACAGCTGTAAAAGTGGGGGGAGCGCTCCCTCCCCCTTGCTCTATGGTTCTGGCGCCTATGCGGGGACTCCCTGAGGGATGCCCTAGTCCACGATTGGCCCTCCAGTCTCCTTTATGCTATCCTCCCCTTCTGTTGATCCCAAAATTCCTTCAGAAAGCCCAATGGTTGAAGAGCACTATAATCCTCATTGCCCCTTATCGGCCTCATCAGATTTGGTTCCCCTTTCTCTGGTCTCATCTTAAGTATCCTCCATGGATACTGGAGCCCAACTGGGACCTCGTAGACCATCCATCGCTAGGACTCCATCACGTTCTGGCCACTCTCAAGCTAACTGCATGGTTTCTCCAATTTCAATGATTGTTAAAGGGTCTAGGCTTTCATCTCCTCCCAAGAGTATGGTTTTAGCTTCACAAAAGGCATCTACCAAAAAAGTATTTAGAAGCAAGTTGAACAGATTCTCTATTTGGGCTGCCAAACAGAACATAGACCCTTATTCAGCCTCCATCCATACCATCCTTTCCTTTCTGGCTTCCTTGTTTAAGAAGGATCCAGCTTCGCTACGATTGAGCTTCAACTGGTGGCCATAACCAACTTTCACTCTGGGTTGTTTTCAGGTTCTGTTTCTTCTAGATTATGTAAAGCCTGCCTGAAGGGGATTTTCCTTCTTAGACCACCCATCAAGACCCCACTCTTCCATGGGAGCTACCTTTCATCCTCCAAGGTCTGACTTTTGAGCCAGCCAGTGATTGTGACATAAAATTTTTATCTTGGAAGACTATTTGTTCTAGTTGCCATCACCTCAGCAAGAATAATTTCTGAATTACTGGCAGTTTCTTCTAAACCACCTTACATTATTTTCCACAAAGATAGAATTTCCCTCTGTGTTAATCCATCTTTTATGCCTAAAGTGGCTACTGAGTCAAATATTAATCAGACTACACAGTTACCATTTTTTCCCCAATTACTCCAGTAAAGGGGAGTATATGTTCCATTTGCTTGATGCTCATAGGCAACTACATTTCTGTCTTCACAGAACTAAAGAGTTCAGAAAATCAGATCAATTATTTGTATCTGTTTCACCTAATCGCCTGGGACGTGCAGTAATAAAGGTAACTCTTGCAAAGTGGATTACTAATTGTATTTCCTTCATATATGATATGAATGGCCTGAAAATGTGTACTCCCTCTAAAGCCCAGATCGGTAGCCACATCTATTGCCTTTTCATCCAGAATCCCTATTGATGACATCTGTGCAGCAGCCACTTGGTCTAAATCCCTTACATTTGTGACTCATTACAAATTGGACATTGTCTCCAGAAGCAGAACTTATTTTAGTTTGTCACTGCTCCAGCATATCCTTCCTTGAGACCACCCAAGAGAGAAAGTAGCTGGGGACTCTGACCCATACGTGAATCAGAACAAGAAGGACAGCATCAGATTTTTTTAGTTATGTATGTACCATAACCTGGCATCTGTGTTGTCCATTCTTGTTCTGATTCACCTTCCCTCCCATTTGTCCCCCGGCTTGAGACATTTTTTTCTGGGGGATCTGTGAAGCATTTATAGGAACGTTTGTTCCTGCTTGAGCTTCTTTTTTTTCTCCTTTTTCTTCCTTTCCTTATTTCTAATGGGAAGAACACTCAATCTGAGGAAGCTGTGCTTAGTACAGAGGATTGTGGGTGGAGGGAGGAGCTTGAGCCTTGAATCTGAAGTCTGTAGAAGGAGGCCAAATCGTATCCAAGGATCAGATCCATAACCCATACTTGAATCAGAACAAGAATGGACAGCACAGATGCCAAGTTATGGTAACTAGATAACTTATAACACATATGTGTGTCCAAGATTTTCATTAATATTTCAGCAGTACAGGAATGTTTAATCCTTAACTCTGCTTTTGCTTTGACTGTGGCTGTTCATTAAGAGCAGAATGGATGATGTTTTGTCCCGGTATGCACATAATAATTTACTGACCTTAGAGAATATTGAAGAGACAGACTTCACTTCATGATTAAAAATATGATTCTATGAAAATGTTTAAACTCTATTAATCTGTTAGTTTACTGTTCTAAACTGTCACATATTTTAATTTGCAGTTTACTGCTGGATTATTAAATCTTCACACAATTTATGACACGAACATATATTTTATATACATTTCATTAAATGTTTAGGTTGTGTAAGTACATCTGCCAAGCATACAGTAATCGTTTTGAATGTTGCTTTATTGTTTCACTCATTAGAGTTTTTTGTTTTTTTATTGTCACTGAAGGTTGCAATAGTAACTCCTGACCTAACGACATTCCAGACCACGTCAAGTGATGTCATACACCATCAGCTTGATCACCATCTTGTAACAACAGAAGCCAGGCCGGTAACACTGCTAGCTACATCAAATGGCACTCAGATTGCAGTGCAGGTGAGTTTTATATTCATGAAAACAGAAAGCAGTAGAAATGGGAGCATTGTCACAGAACTTTGATAGGCAATATAGACACTGGTTAAGCTTTTATTCTTAAGCATTTTGTGAAACTTGGCATATCAGTTTTCAGTGGGAGATGATTTTGAAACTGACTACATTATTTTCAGTAAAGGTAAGATTATCAAAGGGCAATGCTGAGAGCAGGAAATAATTGTATTCTAATTTCCTAGATTTTTTATTTTTTTTGGTTCCACCCCACACACAGCCGTTTGCTAGCAACCTAGTCCTAGAACCCCTTCTTGATCTTTCACCCTGACATCCCTGGCAACTGTCCTTCTTACCCTTCATGGTCAGGCCCTGCAGCAGAGAAATTCTCTATGTAAGGGTCAAGGAAGTGGGTAGAGCGAAGATCAGAGTGACCTGGTATGGAGCCATTCTGACAGCTGAAAGGGTTTTTTGTTGCACTCTACTGATGTCCTGACCCACATTCAGTAGAGTCACTGCTCTCTGCTGAGGACTGCATTCCTCTTCAAAAATGCCTGCTTTCATCTTGAGATAGGTGAGCTGTCAAAAATGCCACGTATTCCCTATTTTCATTGTGCATATAAAATTACTACAGCAATAAACATTGATCACAAAAGAATGCTGAGACTTAAATAATTATAATAAATCTATATGACCTTTTGTTGTTCCTGTGTGCTCACTTGGATTTTAATATCATCTGGAATAGTGCAACTGCATGATTTCTTTATTTAACCATTTTTTGGCCATGTAGGTAGGCAGGTGGATTGTTACAGTCCAAAGTTAGTCATCACCTGGGAGCATGAATATGGTGTCACTACCTGCTTTATCCAGTTCAAGGTTGTAAGGAACTGAAGCCTGTCCTTTCAAACTATGGACATAAGATAGGAAGGAACCTCTCATAAGTGAAACATCTGTCCATCAAAGGATGCATGCATCCATACACACTGAGCAAGCACACTTAGGTGTAGTTTGACTGTCTACACTTTACCTATCTCATTTCTTTGGGATGTGTCAGGAAACCAGAGACCATGGAGAAAGCCCAGTAAAGGCTCTACACAGAAGGCTTCTTAGCTGGGAACAGAGTAGATGAAGCAAGCTCTGTGAGACAGCAAAGCTAGCCACTGCACTACTGTGCCACCATTACAGAGCAAATATAAATAATTGTTAGTTGGACAGGTAGGCAGCAAAATTGTATACTTCAGTAGTAAGTTACCTAAAAATATGTACAGGTTTAAAAAAAGAAAAATAGGTATGTAAACAATTACATGTATAAAGATATATGCATTCATGAAGTTGCACACAATCCAGCAAATCACTGGAGTGGGTTTAACATGGGCCATGAGCCAGGGGCAAGATTTGTTCTCCCACTTCTTTGTGTTTTAAGAATCATGACTCTCACTTGGTTGAATTCAAGGATGCAAAATTAAACTTAACGTAATTTGTTTTGTTTTTTTTTTTTGCGCGGGGAGGGGGTACACACACACACACACACACACACACACACACACACACACACACACACACACACACACACACACACACACACACATCAACTGCTTATTGTATATACTAATTACAAGATTGCACAGTCTTGAGGAAAGTGCACATTACCTGTCAACAGTCTGTTTAGATGACCAAATTTTGTTAAACAGATGCCGGTCATATAGTGTCTACAATATTCAGTGTTCACATTATTTATATGTCTGTATCTGTCTCTGTATATATGACTATGTAGAATATCCCAATGTGAGAAACATAAATGAGTGACCACAAAAGGGTAAAAACACAAATATTTGACACACAAAATGAGAGAATCACAAAACAAAGACAACTTCTCTTTCACTGTCAGTATCCAGCAGTTACAAAGCACAGATCAAGTACTGTCTGAATAGTTATACTATTAGAGAAAGGTTTTTAGTAATGTATTGTGTAGGGTTAGGCTTAAAACACAAACACACACGCACGTATGGTGTTCCTAGCAGTGCCACTAATCAGGGCCAAAGGACACAGAACACCCACAACACAAATCAGGCAAAACACTAAATCTATCCTCTTATCTAACCCTAACCCGTGAACACTCAATGTATACACTCATCTTGTAATAATGCAGGCTTGCGCACCATTCCCTTCCTACACACTCCTACATTCCTGGAGTATGCAAAGCTTGATTCAGTCAAATATGATTCTCACTTGTTTGACTATTTTCTCTTTTATGGTCACTCATTTGTGTTTCTAACATACGCATTTTCTACCAAATGAATGACAACCATATATATATATCCATATATAGTAAAGTCTCACTTAACCAGCACTTGTGGGGATTGGTAGATGCCAGTTAAGTGTATGTTCCAGGATATGCTTTGCAGTTTTTGATTGGCTTGTATACCGGCATATGAGCCAATCAAAAAATCACAAAGCAGAGCATCTTCTGTTCAGTGCAGAGCAGCCCGCTGT
>NC_056751.1:825344370-825519604 GCF_019279795.1 Protopterus annectens | reverse complement strand
TCACTACTTTTTTTTTATCTGAAACACGCTCACAGTGGCTTACACGCGCGCACATGTGCTTACACGGTTTGGAATCTACTTATTCGGGTTTAAACGTGCGTACACCCGCGCAAACACTGTTACACGTCTGCCAACAGCCTGCAACATACTCAGCCTGCCCTACACGCGCGCACACCCGCGCAAACAGTGTTAAACATCTCCCAACACGCTCCCACATGCTCAGTCTGCCTTACACTCGCGCACACTGTCCTACTCGCGCTTCATGGCGCGCACACGTGCGCATGCACGGCCAGCAAGAAACTTTGGTGTAGGTAACAGTGTACACCTTCCATTTCTTGACTTTCCATGACTTATCTAGTGGCACACCTCTTTCCATGATCTGTGCCTGTCATCTATCATGTTACACTGGCCTCCAATGAACTGCATTTCTTTCTACCATTCCCCCCTGTGATGTCACCTATCTCCTACTCTATTGCTCCCCCTTTTGTATCTCTTACACTACTCAGACTGTGCTCATTTGCTATGTGACTGTGAGATTCAGTATCCGAACCCTCATTTACATGAGATTGCCTACTAATGCTTAGTTACATGTCTTAGACTCAGCTTCCCCCCTTAGCAACCACTACACGGTGGCCATGTTGGTTTTAGTCTGCTGGTCCCTGCATTGTCATTAAATGTATTGCATGAAACCCACATTTGTGGGTTTATAACCTTCTTTTTTATGGTTTTATACAGCGCAGCCCGTTTGCGCGGGGCTGCGCTGGGTTTAAACATCGGCGATCGCCGAAAAAAAAAATTATATTTTTAATAATTTTGCATCGGGTTATCTTGCCAATGGCCACATATTTGGCCATTGGCATGCTGCCTGAATCATATGCAACCTTTTTTTGGAGCTGACATCGCTCCGTTGTGGATTTTGCAGAAATGTACTCAGTTGTCAACTAAGTACATTTCTGCAGCTAAAACGTCTCCTACACGGACTGGTTTCTGCTTCGTGGATCGCTAATATACCTCATTTGCATACCTTTTGGATGCAAGTGAGGTATTTAGCATGCCCACGCCCAGTCCGTGTAAGAGACGTTTTAGCTGGTCTCTTACACGGAGTTTAGGGCTGTTCCTGGATCGCGAGGCTTGCATGGAGTGTTGCATGTCTCTTACACTCCGTGCAAGCCTTCGTGAATCCTGCCCGTGGTCTTTGTTATTGTCATTCCCCGAGCATCAGAAAAGAACTGTGGCATTAAATAACACACATAATTTTGTAAATGCTTATAAAGTATTCCCAGCAGGCCATATGGTCTGGATCTTAAGAACACCTATCTTCAAAATACAAACAATTTGCTGTTCCTTAGCTATTGGGAATTCAATAAAATTCAAGCCTCCTCATACATGGACTTTACAGAAGTGTCATAAGGCTTTAAAAGGTCAGGTGAAGAATCATTAGACAAAGGGAGTCATTGGCCATATATCTTTTCAAAATGCACTCTCAAGATCTCTTAAGTTTTCCTTTAGAGAACTTACATTAGTATCTGCAACTGCATCTCTGAGAAGCAGAATGATCTTAAATAGATGTATAAATATAATTTTAAAGCATCCCATATAATTAGGGAAGAGTAAACCTTCTTACTATGTCTCTCTAATCCTGCAAAGCTACTTTTATTCTAACCTGTTAGTAAAATAAGGGAGAAACCTTCAAATCTTGCATGGATCCAGGGATTCACAGTTAAACCCATATTATCTGCATAAAACCTATAGAAGTATCTGCAGCTCTGAGACACTATCAAAAACTGAAGCATTCATGCAGCACCTAGCAATCCTGCCACACGACTGGTGTCTGCTAGAGTAATGCATGAAGGCCCTGCTGGCCCCTGAACTAAGCATGCCAGGTCTTTCAATTCTAATGTATGAAACTATCTTTTGATTACCTTATAATGACTCTACATGCTTGACCAACCTTCAGCATTTGTACCTAAACTTCCTGTTATAAATTTAAAGTCCCCCAAAATTACCAGGGGATCCTGAGTTTAGGATAAACTTACCCTCCCTAGAGTCCATCTGTGGATGTAAGTATGTAGTGCAGAAGTGTTAAGAATGACTGCCTATGATGATGACCCACTATGTAGCAGGACTGCAACTCTGAATGAATGGGAGGAGGCTGTGATCTAATTTCCAGAGAGTTCTGAATGTTTTACAGGGGTGGGGGTGTATTCTGAACAGCATAAAGATCAGCAGAACAAAATTTCAGATGGTACAAATTCTCAATATCTTAATGGGGGAATGGGCATCACTAATACAAGCTTCTTACATGATGTACGAAAGTGTATTGGCCCAAGCTTCCAAATTAACCTTGGCTAGCCTTCAGAATAAGCCATTGGTTGCATATAGCAGTGCCCCTCACACTCACATTTCCAGGATAAAAATATTCTTTCCACAGGCTGTCAGTGTATTACTTTACATTATTAGGCTTCCCACAAATGCCTTAGAAATCCTACTATTACACAACTAAAAAAATATATAAATAACATATTTCACATGTGATATCATGCAAGTAAGTATATGTGAAGAGGAAGAGTAGACACCACATGTGCGGTGAACAAACATTGACCTCCAAGGTCACAGAATAGCCACTCTCCATGGGAGGGCAGTAGATAAACTTCATATAAACATGAACAGATAACTAACAGAAGACAGACAACTAAAGTCAACCATACAAAACATGTAGTTATAACTAATTAGAACATTTCCCACAAAATAGAAATCCAAGTTGCCTTATTGCATTTAAAGGGTGACCCCCCCCTCCCCCAAGCAACACCAATTGTCACAAGGTTGGCTTTATATAGGAGGGGTTTAACAGTGGAAACTATTAAGAAGGGTTACCAACTCTACAACTGCACAAGACAGTGGGAGAGAACATAAATATGGGCATTAAAATAAATAAGATGGGTGGTTGAAGAGTTTCACTGTCTGGGTTGCACACTAACCTAAACACAAATGTCAAGCCTGACAACAAAGTGGGGCCATGATTCTCATCTTTACACTTCATAGCCAGACTCTATGCTTTATGTACACTACCCTTTGGGGTATAATAAATCTTATGCAATGTACGAATTCATTGAACAACTAAACAATTACAAATCTGGAGTATTATTTTTATGTTTTTTAATGTCTCAGAAAACCTGAGTGCTGAATATGTAACTAATTTTTTTAAATAACCTGTACCCCTGGAATCTTTGCAGATGGCCTTCAGAAAGATTGCAGAACACCAAATAAACAGCTTATAAATACATACCATTTAATTACACTTCACAAATGAAATGGCTCTACATAATCACATAAGAGATCCTTCAATCCTCATAATTTTGATCTTTGTAATCAATGAAACATTCTCTTGTACATCTGTGTCAAGTTGTTTTGACTCACATTGGCAAAACCTTATACCTCTTAATATGCTGGAATGTCAGATTATAGCAGGATTTCTTGTTCCTGAAATGTATGAGAGAAACATTAGTTCCTTGTAACACAACCATTTCAAAAGTCAATATTGACTGATTAATTCACATTGTATGTGTATCTACTGCATTTTGTCATTCACTCTGTAACTAGTATTATGTATCGATAGTGTTTAACCAAGGCTGAGTATGAAGTAGGTCCAATGGGATTAATGCTCTTCACCGGGTAACAAATTCAAAACAGATAAATAAATAAATGAACAAATTCTAAGTGGCATGATTTTTACTGAACTTTAAAATATGGAAAACTAATTCTACTATAGCCACCTGAGAAAAGACCCCCATTCTCATCATTCAAACTAACTTCATAAAAGCTAATTTGTTCCAACCTGGAAACTACTGGTGTATCTTTTCATTTGCTTCTTTCTACCAGCATAACACAAATGAAACTCAAGACAGAAATATTCAGGAAATGTGCTGTGCTTGTTCAAAACAAGGCCTCTACTGAATGTGAAGGCAATTTTGAATTTTAACTGTTAGAAACTGAAGCTTGGCTTATTTTAAAATATAAACCTTTAGTCACTGCATGTATAAATCAGTAAGTCTGCATTTTTTATTCTAAGTGATATAACCTTTAACTTCAAGGTACAATTGTAATAAAGCTTGGATGGAAAAATTGTTTAATTTTTCTAAGAATAGTAATTCATTAAGTGGAACAATTGTAAGTGCTTTTTAAATGTATTTAATTACAAACTAGTTATTTTGTTGTTCTACAACTCCTTCTGAAAGCTTTCTACCAAGATTTGACTGTGAATAATAGTTTTATAGGTGTGTACTATGCTAATGGCCCTGGAGCCTTTACAAGCCTAGCCCATAGAAGTGCCCTGTCATCATGTCAATGTTAGTTCCCAGTGCCTTTATCAAACAGAGCCACTGGAGTGATCCCTGGGGTGAACTTTCTATTACCCATCCACTCATCAAGATTTATCTTGAAGAGGGACAATGAGGTGCTCTGCTTGACATGTATGGGAAGTTTATTCCAGAGCATGGGCAGTCTCCGGGTTATGAACCTTTCCCTCCAGCATGTCCTGTTGATTGTGGTAATGAGATTGAGGTCTCTGGAGTGTGTGGTGTGGAGGGATTAGGATTTCTTTAGATCTAGCATTTCTAACAGAGCTGGGTCAGACATGGCTTTGTAAGTCAAGCAGATATCGCCTCTTAGTAGACGATATGAGAATGAGAATAGCTGGGGACTTTTTAGTCTGTCCATGTAGGACATGTGTTTAAAGCCTAGGATCCCCTTTGTGGGGTACTTTTGTGGTCTTTCCAGCTGTTGCATGTGTCTAGTGAGGTACATGCCAAATGGGACATTATACTCGATGATTGGTCTAATGAGGGAAGAGTAGAGAGAGATGATGACCTCTTTCTTCCCGGATGCAAAACCTTTGGTAATGAGATGTGCCACAGAGAAGGACTTTCTGACCACAGTGGCAATGTGGTGGTCGAAGGAGAGGTTGCTGTCAACCTGTGTCCCCAAATCTCTTATAATGCCTTCAGTGTTCAGTGGGCTCCCATCAATGTAGTAATTAGTGGGAGCTGAGTTTTTCCCAAAGGGGATGACGAAGCATATTTTGGCATTAAGCTTAAGGCCATGGTTTCGACACCAGTCATTGGTCTCAGTGAGGCCTTCCTGTAGGATGTCTACATCACTTGGGGAGTTAATAATGGCTCCCAGGTTGCATTAGTTTGTGAACTTGGTCAGCTAGAGTCCCTCCATGTTGGCCTGGCCTTCTGAGAAGTAGATACCAAAAAAGAGAGGGCCCAGGACTGATCCCTGTGGGACTCCGCTTGTGACTGGTCATCAGTCTGACTTGGAGTCTGCTACTTTCACACTGTGGGTTCTGTAAGCCAATTTTCAACCCACCTAGTGATATAGGGGTTGATGGCTAGTTTGGTAAGTTTACCAATAATTCCTGAGTGAGGAATGGTATCAAAGGCCTTGGCCAGATCAAGGTAGGCTGTATGAACTGTCTTGCCTTCATCCACAGCTCTGGTGACTGGCTCAAAGAAGTCAACCAGGTTAAGCAGGCATGATCTACCTTTCATGAAAGCAAATTGCATAGGATCTAGAGTTTGGAGATTCCCTATATCCTTGTTAATTAGGGCCATGATGATGTGCTCCATAGCCTTACATATCAGACTCATCAGGTTAATGGGGCAATAATTCCCAGGGTCTGTAGTCTCTCCTCCTTTATGGACAGGGATGACTGTAGCAGTGCACCCTTCAGTAGGGACAAAGCCTAAGGTGAGGCTGTGATTGAACAGGGCACACAGATGTGGTGCCAGTTCACTTTGTAGTTCATGTAGAACTCATCCAGGGATATTGTCGGGTCCCATGGATGCTGTATCCTTGGCCTTGGACAATGCAGCTTTAACCTGTCCTGCAGTAATGCTGGGTGCCTGGCATTCCTCCGGTATTGTGATTGGTCCTTTAGGGGAGGAGAGAGAGGGGTAAAGTTGGCACTGAATCTGTCGGCCAGTATGTTGGCAATATCTGTTGGCCCAGTATAGGAGGTACCATTGTGCAGTAACTCAGAGCAAACCTGGGTATTGCCGTGGAGATTCTTGATATAACTATAGAAGGTTTTGTGGTTGTTTTCAGTGTCTGCCATAATTCTGTCTTCATAGCTGGCTTTAGAGATTTTGACGAGGGATCTCAACTTTTTGTTGAGGCTAATAAGGGAGTTTTTTCCAGTCTTGGGACTTCACCTTTTTCTGCAACAGTTTCTTCCTTCTTTTGTAGAGTTTATTAATGGCAGGGGACCACCAGATTGGTTCCTTTTTTTGGAGGTGAGCGTCTTGGTTCTGTTGGGTATGGCTAGTTCCATGCATTTATGTACATGTTCATACAGTGCATTGGTGTATGATTTGGCAGTCATGCATCTATTTTCCATTGACATGGGTGCTGTGAAGTTAGCCACCTCTATTTTTAGGAACCCAAAGTCAGCTTTGGAGAAGTTTTTCATGGTGCTTATCTTTGTGGGGGGGGAGTGAAATATGGATTTCCATGGTGATTAGTTTGTGTTCGGATCTAACCAGGGTTGAATTGACTATTGGTGTAGAGCAATGGTTGCCCATGTTAGTAATAACCAGGTCAAGGACGTTGCTTCTTTTAGTGGGGGTAAGAATGAGCTGGTCCAGGACATTGGAACTGATGAATTCCAGGAAGCTTTGGGCCAGTGTATTGATGCATGAGTAGTTTTCCCAGTTGATGGAGGGGTAGTTGCAGTCACCTAGTAAGAGAGTGTTGGGTTGGACCCTAATAGTTTTCAGGGTGCTTAGGAACATGGAGTGAGAGTCTTGGGACATGGTTGGGGACTTATAGCAGGCTACGATCTGAATCGCCATCTTACCCAATGTTAGTTGTACCTGAAGTATCTCAGATGCATTATGCTGGGCTACTAGTCTGGAAGTGTGCATATCCTTTATGAATACGGAAACACCACCACCTTTGGAGCTTTGGTCCATGTTCTGGGGCCAAAAGGTGTGGAATGAGTTATAGCCTGGTAGCGCAGGGGTGCTTTCTGCTGCTTTAAACCAGGTCTCAGTTACAGCACAAATGTCGATGTTCTCCATTTTGAGGAGTGCTTCGAGCAAGTGCATCTTGAGATTTAGACTTCTAGTGTTGAGCAGCATGACCCTCAGATTGCATTTATTTATAGCTGTTACGGTGGTAATCTGGTCTTTGGGACAGCACCTAAAAAGGCACTATAGGGGTGGCAAGAGCCTTAGCCAGTATTCAGAAACCCAGGTTTGACAGATGCAGGCCACCTCTGGCAGAGCATCGAGGTTTGTCGATCATGTCATCCCAAGCAGATAGATACTGGATCCCCTTAGAATGACACCAGAAACTTAGCCAATCGTTGAAGTCAATCATTTTCTGCTTGTACTGCGATATCATTCTGGGCGATGGTAGGATGCGGCTCAGGGCTAGGATCATACCTGCCTGGGGCACATAATCTGAGAGCTTCTCCAAGTCTCTTTTCATGGAGGAGGGAGGTGCGTCTCAGGGCATTCACACCCACATGGACAGTGACAGTCATAATTGTTCTTGTTGTGGAGTGACCTGAGTGAGTGTGTTATGTGTCAGGTTCTGGCACCTGATAGACAACTGTTACCTTCTCCTTATTCAACATAGTGAGTGTAATAGCCATGTTTCTAACACTGTGCATTTGTTATTCAGTATTTTGTTATGTTAAGAGTATATTGGTAATGTAGGAATTCACTAATGAGGAAAGAAATATGAGAAGACCTTTCAGCAAACCAACACCAGTGTAGGAACTGTTACATGCATGGCATTCTTCTTGATAAAAATATAATGTCCTATAGAGTCCCCCAAAGTAGTTGAGTCAGAGCAGTGAGTGCCCCAAAATTGCCAGACCCATACATAGATCAAGTGCCTGTAGACTTAGGACATAAAACACAGAAAGCAGGAAATCCTCATATAACAAACTCATGCAGACGGACACTTCTGAACAGGCACGGGAGCCAGTCCATCAGTAGAAGCAGTCCTAGGTCATTTCAGGTAAAGTGAAAACAAAATACTTGTATGCAACTGCCATTTTTTTCTTTTCCTTCTGAGGTTCATAGTCCAATCTGTCCTTCTCCTAAAGGAGCCCTCCTTGCTCCAAATACTCTAGAACTTTCCATAGTGTTCGAATATTTTTTGCACTTTTTGGCAGGATTTCTGCCCAGAATATCTTTTGCTTCAGTAACTGCAACATTGGCCACCACACTTTCTGCCACTTTAGCAACATCCTGGAAAAGTTACTCACTTTCTTGCATGAATTACTAATAGCTTTGAGGGACCAAGCCACATACAAAAACAGCTCTTTTTCTCTCAAAGGGAGAAGTCTGACAATCAGTGGGAGAGGTCTGGAAACAGCAGCTGGTGGGTGAATAAACTGTATATCAGTTCTACATCCACTTTTTGGAGACAGTTAAATTTACAGTGGTTGGAAGCCAAGCCCACAAAATGGAGATCAAGTTACAAAGCTCAAAGCCTTCGCATGCATATAATTCCATTTGTCTAATTTTTCCTTATCATTCAAGCATATCTCACGCATGCAAAATCTACTGCTGCATGGAAGAGACCTTGTAAGAGACCCTTAAACTACTCAGAGGTTCACAAATCCTTTTTAACACAGCATATTTGCAATTTCAGACACTACAGGACTACCCAGGTTTAATCACACTCCACACAGGGAAAACTTGCATAACTTTTATTTTTTATATAAATAATCTTTATTGATTTTAACATAGATACACTATAGACAAGAAGACAATCCAATTATAATCAACAGCACACAGCAAAATATCTGCATTAGAGTAAAATACTTTAAGCATATATTCAGCTTATTTTTCTTCCTACTTAGCTATTAACATTTCTGAATTATCCCAGCAACTTCACTTTATTGTATTATTTACATATCTTAGCCTTACTGATACTTACATAACAATGCTGCTATACTTAAGACTTCATTAAACAAAGATATCATATCCATTCCTCTCAACATGTTAGCTGAAGAAATCAGGACAAAACTTAAAATAATGGGGGGGACAAAGAACAAAAATAGGGAGGGCTCTGAAATAACTTAGAAAGTTATTAGAATAGCAGGATTTGTATTAGCATGCATTTTCTGAAGAATGTGAAGTCTGAAACTCAAATGTATGTCATTATTTAGTGACTTCAATCCTCAGTGATTTGCCAGGAAAACACAAATTTTATGAGGAACAGACCAAACATACGAGGCAAAAATCTGCTCATTCTGTGCAAATCTAGACAGAGTGGTTATGATCAAATCAGATTTCCACTTCTTAGTAATGACCTTTCTAGCCACTACTAGAAGATCCCAAAACATTGCATATTGTTTACTGTTTATTTCAGTTGTAATGGGCAATTTCAGTACAATTGTTATTCTTGATAATATACAAGATAACGTTTGTCTAGCCACAAACCTTTAAAAAAGTTGCCAACCTCTTTTCAATAACTACTAACTCTATCAACATCTGTAGACTTATGTATCCAATCAGCTTTGAGCACTTTATTGCATCTCTAACATTTAGACGCAGCTGTTTTACTGAATTTGGAGATTTTGTAATATGTGGCAAACACTCTGTACGCTTATTTCCAAAAAAATATTTGCCAGTTCAGACTAGAAGATTATAGTCCAATAGACTTAAATAATAAGACATGAGTTGTTTTTTTTTGTCTAACAACACTTGGATTCTGCTAGTTTTTAAGAATTTCCACAAACGTCCATGTATACTATTATTAGTATTTACTGTCATCTTGAATAATTCAGAAAGACACCCTTTATATGAGACTTCCCCTTTAACAGCCAGAATCATATATTCATACATCCTTGGAACTATCTTTTTTGTTCATTCTCATTTAAAAAATGCAACCCTTTAATTACTCCCTAACAGAATGAATAGTAGTCTATGAGAAATAGCAAGAGTCCTTAAAATTTCACCTGTTGACATTAGCACTTCCTTATACAAGCAATCATACCTCGATACTGCATTACTATTTTTTTAAACAAGAAACATCTTTATTAAATTATCACTTATGACCTAGGCAATCATACATTTATATAAATCAAAACAAACTATGTTGGCATAATCTTAGTTACAAGCATTTTACATTACAAAACAATACTGACACAGTTTTAGTTGCAAACATTATAAACCACTTATAATCTATCCAATCATTGCCAGTCAAACATTACATAGCTCATTCAAATCCTGCCCTATTTTAAACCTCATGCATTAACTGTATGTATTGTTCCCACAATTCTCATTTTTTTCCTATGTAATTTGCTCCTACCCTTTTCTAAAGTTCCCAGTTCCAGTTGTTTTATCTGTTACTGTATTCACTACTTCTAGTGCAGTTAATTTATTTTCTAGTAATTGCTTTTTTTGGCAGCCAGCATAATTAGACTCAGCAAGGCCTTACTATATGCATCTAAGAAATTTCAATTCTGTATCATAGATCAGAAAAATAATTTCCTTAGTTACACCAATTTGCTCATCCAGCATCTCCAACAGAGCAGTCTGTAGGGAATCTTTAAAGTCTTCCAACTCATTACACTCCCAGAAAATATGTTCCCAATTACCTCCTTCTTCCCCATCACACCTCCAACATCTGCTGTCTACCTGAGGAAAAGCTTTCTGGAATCTATTTGGGGTATAAAAAAAATCTATATAAACATTTCCAAGCAGAAATCCCAAATCATCTAGATTTTGTTGCATATTTGGAAGACATATGTATATCCCTCCATTGTTTCTTTGTGAATTGCTTATTCAATTTCTCTTCCTAAGTCTTTCTAACCTCCTCTGATTGATTCTTATAGTTATCATACAATATTTTAAATGGTCTACTAATTATTCCTTTTTAATGGCAACTTCTGTTGTAGATTCTACTAAAAACTTTACCAGTACCATTGTTTTCTTTAGGACCCCCCCCCCCCCACACACATTTCTTTTTATTTGCCTATCCTTGATAGGAAAGGCAATCTCTAACCTGCAGTCCAAATAAGTTCTTAGTGTTTTCCCATTTTATCATCTTTCCCTCTCTAGTTATTTGCTCCCGATACCTTGGTTCCTTTGACAGTTTTCAACAATAAATTCCAGCCCCCTCTTGCCTATTGTCTGTATCCTTAATTGATGTCTTCCCTATCGGCAGAATCTCCTTCCTCTATTTCCATGTTGCTTTAGTTCTTAGAATACTTTCTGCTATTTTATGAATATAATATTCTGTATGATTATTGTTATTTTCCTTAAAGGTCTGCATCCAAAATCTCAGTCTTTCTCCTTGTTTCTTGAGTTTCCCCCTGTTTCACCATCCACCCTTTCCACTTTGAATTATAGGTTTCTGCTTGTGCTATGTATAGGAACCTTAAAAGTGTAGCTCTGAAATACCCCTTCAAATCTGGTAATTCCAATCTGCCCTGTTCTATTGGAAGAATCAGTTTACCCCAATTGACTCTTGCCATCTTCCCCTCCCAGATAAAATCCTTCAGCTCTTTATTAATTATTATTCACAATTTCTCCTCTGGTTGATAAAAATATGCCTGACTTGTATATAAGACTAAAGGGACAAAAAACATTTTTAACTGCTTGCATCTTACTATACATATCCATATAACAGAGATTCCAAATTCTCGTTTTTTTGTATTATCTTTTGTTTAGTCTTGTCCCACATATCCTTAGCTGCCACACCAGAATCATTTTTAATCCATACTCCTAAATACTTCATTTTATCATGTCCCCATAAATATGGATATTGCTGAACCTATTTGTGTGTGGGTATATAATTTACTGCTATTGCCTTTGTTTTAGCTTCATTCATTTTGTATCCTGAAAAGATCTGAAACTGTCTCAAAATGTTCCACAACACTATAATGTCCTTTTCTGGTTTTATCAGGTATAAAATAATATATCTGAAAATAGAGCCAGCTTTTCTTGACTAAAATAACAATTCTATCCTTGAATTTCTGAGTCCCTTATTTTCTTTGTCAATAGTTCTAAATATAATCCAAGTAACAAAGGGGAAACAGGACACCCCTGCCTTGTTCCTTTGCTGAAGCAGAAATTATGAGAGAGGAACCCACCCATTTTAATTTTCACCTCCAATACCTCATATATCCTCCTAATCAACCTTATAATTTTATCAGGAATGCAAATGTTTCCATTGCCCTACTCATAAAGTCTCTGCTTACTCTGTCAAATGCTTTCTCTGCATCAAGACCCACCAACAACAATGGCATTTTCTTACATTCTGCTTCTCTGTGGATCATCAATGTTCTGTTAATGTTATCAAATGTTTGCCTCCTGTCCACAAAATCACATTGATCCATATCTCTCAATTCTGGCATTGCTATTGACATTCTTTTAGCCATTATAGAAACACTTTATAATTGTGGTTTAGTATTGAAATGGGCCTGTATGAAGCTGGATCTGATGGATCTTTACCCTCTTTAAGTATTTCAGCTACCACCACTTTCTTCTAGGATGTTGGTACTTTTCCTTCTCTTAAAATATTGTTAAACAAAGCCTTCCAGACATTTATCATTTTTTCCCTCCTAGCTTCCAAACTTCCACAGGAATACCATCTCCCGGGGACTTTCCTGTAGATTGGTTATACATCACCATTTTTATCTCATCTCCTCCTATCCTGTTAGCAATTGAGCCTCATCTACCTCTAACCTTGGCATATTCAATTCTTCCATAAACATTTCCATTTGTATATTTTCTTGATTTCCATATGTCTCTGCTTTATACAGACTTTCCAAAATATTTCTAATACCTCTTGTTATCTTTCTTGTTATAGACTCCCTAAGCTTGGCTATACATCACCATGTTTATCTCATCTCCTCCTATCCTGTTAGCAACTGGGCCTCATCTACCTCTAACCTTGGCATATTCAATTCTTCCATAAAAAATTCCATTTGTACATTTTCTTGATTTCCATATGTCTCTGCTTTATACACACTTTCCAAAATATTTCTAATACCGCTTGTTACCTTTCTTATTATAAACTCCCTAAGCTTGGCATCAGCCCTTACTACATTCTGTTGCCTGAGTTGTTGTGCTAAAAGTTTTTGTGCTCTAGAGTTATTACCAAAAATAGCTGCTTAACAGCAGTCTTTCTAAACTCATGCATATTATCAAGGTAGCCCCTTATTTTCCATTAAGTATTCTGCAGTTGCTCTTCTTATTCTTGGAGATTCTCCCTATTCTGCAATACTTTTAACATTTGCCAGTCCCTCTAAATGATTCTTCTGACTTCTTAACTATATCTCCCTTTCTTTTATTTCCACCCTATTTTAATTTTATCCCACTCCCTATCTATAGTTTCAGAAGAAATGCTATCTTCTCTATTAGCTCCTGAATAATTTCCACTACCCAGTCCTTAAAATCCTCTCTTTTCAACAGATAGGTGGGTAAGCACAAGTGTCTCATTTTTATTTCATTACTCTTTGTTTTAGTTATCATTGGTGCATGATCTGAAATAGTTACTGGGTACATATCAAGACCTTCAATTAAATGCACATGTTCCTGTGAAATGTAAATTCTGTCTAGCCTATCCCAATTTTTGTATAATGGGGAATAATATGTACATTCACTCTGAACTCCTAGTACTGAATTTATATCTTTCATGCCAAATATTTTCATAAATTTCTTCAAAAGTCCACCCTCCTTTCATATACTTTTCATTCTGGCCCCCTCAAGAACATCTTCACTGCTGCAAATCAAATTCCAGTCCCCACCTATAAGTAATATTTCTTGCTGAAAGCTGATTATTTCTCAGAGAACTTTTTTTAAGCTCCATTATAGCAATTTTACGTGGAATATAAATATGTGCCAGTGTACGCCTCCTCCCTTGCTGGTAGCCCCTTAGGTTCATAGGTTCATACTAGGCTATCTGCCCTAGGGCATTTATAAGCCTAGCCAGAGTATGTTTGGCTTTCGCCACCCATTTTAATTTAATTTTGCTATGCCCTTTTTTGAGGTTAGTATACTGTGCCTCTGTCTAACAGTGACACAGAAGTGATACCCTGGGTAAACCTACGATCTCCCATACTACAAACCTGCCATTATCTTTTTGTCCTCTTCTATCACTATTGGAGCTCCTTTTGCAATTAATATAAGTATTTTCTTTGTTCCCAGGTATTCTGCTGAATAACCATCTTGAAAACCTTTCTTTATCAAATTCACATATTCAGTTCTTCCCAAGTGTGTCTCATGTAGTATAGCTATTTGCACTCAACATTTTTAATATAGTTCACTGCTCCTTCTTTTTTGTATTTATTTGTGAGACCATTGATATTTAAGCATATTACAGAAAGCATCATTGTATTAACCATTATTATTCCTACCTTTTATGTATAACAGCTTTCTTGTTAAATGTATAGTTCTAGCTTTTGTGTTACATGCATACACTGTTTGGCAGGTTGAACCTTTATACAGTTGTTTCTTGTCATTTCCATTTGAGCTTATGTCACATCTTACAAAACTTTTTTGTTTTAATGAAAGCCCTCAAACAAACAAAAAAAAATAAAAAGCAAACACACCCCAATACCTCCTAAAACATATTAGCTTAATCCTAACACACAAAAATATGTACAACTTCAAATATTGAAGTTTTACCCTCAAAAAAGGAACAAATGTCTCAAACTGACAGCCACACTCACATACTTGAGTTACCCTAAAAGAAGGGTTATCCATGCTAAGGCACATGGTGCAGCCTGTGCTTCTACTAAGTGCTGTCTGATTTTGTCTTATTTTTGTAGCTCTCCCAGATGGGAAAACACTTGAATGCTTTCAGAGAGCATTATCTCCTACCTGATTTCCCTACATCAGATTGTGTCCATGGAGACATAAGAGGAGGACCAGATACAGAATTGCTATTAAGCATACATTTATTTGCTAAAGAAAAGCCTTAATAACTACTAGATCAAGTTTAGGGCCTTAATCCAGTCATCCCCCATGCAAAAATGAGAAAAAGCACATTATTTTTTTTGTCATGCTCTTTTAACCAGATTTTTTTTTACATTGCAATGCCTGCATTTCTTTTTCAAAGTTGAAAGAGATGATGATGAAATGGGGGGAAGCTCAAGAAACAAGGAGAGACTGTGATTTTAGATGCAAACCTTTAAGAAGAATAACAATAGTCATACAGAATATTATATTCATAAAGTAGCAGAAAATATTCTAAGAACTAAGTCAATACAGAAATGAAGAAAGGAGATGCTGCCAATAGGGATGACTACAATTAGGGATAAAGACAATAGGCAAGAGGGGGGTTAAATTTATTGGAGAAGACTGGAAAAGGAATGAAGGTACTGGAAGAAAAAAAATAGACAGGGAAAGGTAGTAGAATGGGAAGATGCCAAGAACTTATTTGGACTGCAGGTTAGAGATTGCCTTCTCTGTTAAGGACTGATATCAGAGTATAGGCAAAGCAAAAGAAATAGGGGGTCCTAAATGAAAGACCAGCACTGGTAGAGTTTATAATAGAATCTAGAATGGAAGTTGCTGTTAAGAAAGGAATAATTAATACAGCATATCAAATCTTGCATGATTACTATAAGAATCAATTAGAGAATGTTAAAAAGGATTGGCAAGAATGATTGGATAAGCAATTCACAAAGAAACAATGGGGGGATATATGTATGTCTCCCAAATATGCAACAAAGTCTGAAATATTTAGGATGTTTGCTTGGAAGTGTGTACATAGGCATTTTTATACCCCAAGTAGACTCCAAAGAATTTTTCCTTGGGTAGACAGTAAATGTTGGTGGTGTGATAGGGAGGAAAGAGGCAACTGGCAACATATTTTCTGAGAGTGTAATGTGGTGGCAGACTTTATAGATTCCCTGCAGACTGCTCTGTTGGAGATACTGGGTGAGCAAATTGGTGTAACTAGGGAAATTATTTTTTGTGCTATGATACAGAATCAGAATTGCCTAGATATAGTATGGCCTTGCTGACTCTAGTTATGGTGGCTGCCAAAAAAGCAATTACTAGAAAATGGAAATCAAAGTCTAGACCAACTTTATTAGAAGTAGCGAAGATATGAACAGAGATAAAACAACTGGACTTGGGATCATTAGAAAAAGATAGCAGCAAATTACAGAGGAATAAAATGGCAATTGTGGGATCAATACATGCAGAGGATGAATGAGGTTTAAAAGAAGGCAGAATATGAATGAGCTATGTAATGTTTGATTGACAATGACTGGATATATTATAAGTGATGTATAATGTTTGCACCTACAGTTGTCTCAGCATGGTTTTGGAATGTATAAGGTTTTCAAATGAAATTGTGTCAGTATGGTTTATTTTCATTTATATAAATGTATGATTGCCTATATCATATGTGATAATTTAATAAAGATGCTTCTTTAAAAAATGAACAAGGAGAAAGAGAGAAGTAGGGAGAAACAAAAAAGGAAACAAAACAGGACCACCTGTTTGCAAACGTATCCCATTACACCTAAAAGTAACAGAAAACTTTACTTTCTAGCATGCAAAGAAAATCATAGTCTATAAAATACTACTATTAAGGAAAATATTATTTTACTTACAGTTAACTTTCTCCCTCCTCTTCCCCTCCCCAAGTATTTTTTTCTAAATATTAATGACACCAGTCCAAGAAAGTCCAAAAAGTCCATATTTCCAGATTTTCTTGTTCTGTCATATTTCACAAATATAATTATTGCTTTGTAATCCCACATTTGTCAATGTCCAAGTTACTGGTTTTATTCCTGTTTATCTCCATCTCCCAAATCCTGCCTGTGCTTCATTTCCAATGTACTCTTGATTCTTCTAGTCAACTCTTATGTTGCCTTCCTTCTCTCCAGCATTTTCCATTGAAACATTAGAAAAGGTTTCACTGGCACAGTCTCTCTGTGATCTTTATTACCAGAAGAACAAGGAGCAGAATCTCCTTCTGTTTCATAGCTCACTTTTTGCTGAACAAACCTTTGTATTTCCTGCTTAGCATGTACTTCATAAAAAAAAAATGATTTTGTCTCTCCAGGAAAAACTATTTTGATGATAGCTGGATACAGCAGTTTGAATGTCATGCCTGCTTCTCGATATTCCCTGAATAGTGGAATAAGTTTACTCCTCTTCTGCCTGGTGTATGGTGAGTAATCATTCTCCACAAACACTCTGCTGTCTCCCACTGTTAGTACTTTGTCTTTCTGCCACATTTTGTCAGAATCAACTCATTCTGCTGTTAGGATTGCATCTTTAATATTAAAGGTGTAGGTTGCTTTCTCATAACCAGGTTTGGAACATATGATATGCCCTTTCAATTAACAACTCCTGCTGTGGAATACCAATCCAGTTGCTTATTTGTCCTTTTATAAAATGAACAGTCTGTTCCTTCCAGCTTCTCTGCTACAGCAGAAAATCTCAGGTTTTCCCTACGTTCTCTGTCCTCTGATTCTATTATTTTTTGAAACATTGCTTCTTGAGCAGTCTCATATTCAGTCAGCCTTTTCCTCATTTCGACCTCTGATTTTTGCAGTTTTATCACCACATCTGAATATCTGTTTAAAGCTTCTTCCATTTTCTCCAGCTTTTTGTTGTTTGAGTTGATATATTCCATCAGCGTTTCTTTTATTTTAACCAGGCCTGTGCGCAGTTGTCTTATGCTTTCCTCTAGGTTATTGGAAGGCATGTCTGGAGGTTGTACAGCTTTTTTGTTGAACAGCTGCAGTACTTTTCCCAGTCAGTGTTTTTCCTCATCTTTTGCAGCTGATTTTCTTTCAGGTCCTATGTATTTCTTTTTTTCTGGGGATTCAGGCAGTGCACTTACTAGACAGTTACTGAAATTTACCCAGAAACATATAAAAGTCCACTGGCCTTTTCCGCTGAGTTTCTGTTTTCACACTGGAATATATAGAATTAAGCTGTTACTCAATGTGCAGCCATCTTAGAAGAATGCAGGAAAATCCTGGATTACTATTTTTTAATATCTACATAGTTGTAGCATATATATGTAAATAGTGCTAAAATCCTTTACAAACATTATATCTGCAGAATATCTGTATTGAAAAAATGGAAACTTATAGATTTAACTATATCCTTTACTTTAGGAATTTTTAGAAAACCACTGGTGGAGACAGTCACCACATGGACATGGAAGAAATTAAAGCATAACACAGAGGTGATATAATCTGTGCTGACCACCAAATAAAACTTTATAATGATATGTTAGATAGTTCTTGGCAAGTAGTCTTTCAGGAAAATACAGCAGGTATCATAAATGATCAACCATTTCAAAGAATATGAAGTTAAAGTTTATTGGGCTTCTTATATTTAATGGATTGCTGTAAGTGAACACTATTAAATACTCAATAATGCATAACAGAAAAAGAGGTGCTGAGGAGGCAAGACTCACATGGAGCAGTTATACTCAACATAAAGAGCTGAAACTTTAACAATAATGACAGAAAAATGTAATGGACAGGCATTTATATCTGAAGGCAAAGTATTGGTTTATATAAGTAGGAAGTAGATATAGCACTTCAAATAAAAATGGATCTAGACTCATTAAGCTTTACCAGGAAAGTCTCAAACTGGTAATTTTAATTCACCAGATTTTAACAGTGCCAGATATATGGAAGGGAATCTACATCTTACATGAGGGACTTGTAGTAAACCTTCAATTGTCCTTATCTATGTATGTATCTGCATTTCAGAGTTGTGCACTCAATAACTTTCTGAAACCACTTAGTTCAGTAATATCTTTGAGTTGTTTCATACATATTAGTGTGTAACCTAAGCAGAGCTCTGAAAACCTTCAAGCACAGCTTACTGTTAAATGTATTACTTAAGGTGAATTCTGGTGACACTGTCCTGAACTGGTTTGCATGCTACCTTTATGACAGAATCTATTTGTGGTCTCTTATAATTCTGCTACAAATATTGTCTTAAAACAGGTATGTCCTGGGATTCTGTGGAAGAACTCTTTCTTTATTCCCTTTTCATAAAAAAGCTTCTTCATAAAAGGCTTCTGTCAGTTTCCCTACTGATAATGTTGGTTTATGTGTAGATTACCTTGTTATGCTAAAATCATAGCCTTCTTTAAGGTAGTTTTAAATTCCACTACAAAAAGACTTTGCTTTATTCTGGAACTTGTTTTTTATGCAAACACCTAGTTATAAACATAAAAAAATCTGCATTTGTGCTATTTAGTAATAACAAAAATTTGTTAGTAACCGAGTACATTTCTGCAAATTCCAAACCAGAGCCATGGCAGCTCCAAATAAAAGCTGCATATCAGTCAGGAAGTATGCCAATGGCGAAGTATAAGGCCACTGGCATTGCAAACAGCTTACAAAATAAAAAAATCAACTTTTATTTTTTTTTTGCCGATCTCGGCTGTTTAAGCATAGAGCAGTGGCACACAAACAGGATCGGGGGAAAATAATAAAATAAACCTAAAATAACCTAAAATAAGCATTCTAACTAAAACCACTATTCTGCCATGAAAGCCAATTGCAGGCAGAAGACATCATGGTCAGTGAGTAGTGGTTGCTAAGGGGGGAGGCTCAATATGAGACATGTAACTATACATTAGCAGGCAATCCTATGCAAATGAGAGGAATGATAATGAATCCCAGTTTTCCCCAGCATACTAGTCAGGTCCCAACAGTGTAAGAGTAGGAATAGCTTGGTGCAAGCCTAGGAGTTAGCTGACATCATGGGGGTGTCAGGCATACTATAAGTGGATTGGAGCCCTGTGTCTCAGGTTTGCTCCTAGCTAAGCACAGCTAAGCAAGGGGGTGTGTCTGAGTCTGCCTAGCACTCTTTACATTGCCTAAGTGGGTGTGCGTGCCACACACTGGGTTTTAAAGGGAAAAAAAAAGTTAAACCAGAAAATAGCAGCTCTGTGCACAGTTGAGCACTCTGTTTGCGCAGCACGCCCCTGGGCTTAAACAGGAAGGCAATGGGAAGGGAAGACAGTAATAGGAAGGTAATCTAGGAGAATTATCATAGCTGGCAGGTGAAATGTATTAGAATCAGCCAATTACACAGGCAGCAGACCAGCCCAGCCCAGAACACTACTACAAACTATGCAAACACCTTCCCCTCTGTTTTTTCCCACACTCTACACCACCGGTGTATACAAGCGGGGAATGTTTAACAAACAAAACAACAAAATTATAGGGGTGGCAATAGCTATCATACAACAGCTTGTAGAAGAGGCTGAGGGTGGTGAGGATGTGAATGCTGTTGACGAACCCACAGTGAGGAGACAGAGAAGAGTGTACAGACCCAGGGTAACCTACCAGGGGCTATATGAGCTGGAGATAGTGGAGCGCTATAGGGTAAACAGGGACCTCCTACATCAAATTGTTGAGCTGTGCCGGCCACACCTGACACACAGAACTAACAGAGGGAAACCCATCCCAGTGGATACCAAGGTATGTGTAGGCCTAAGAATACTAGCTACAGGTACCTTCCAAAGGCCAATTGGGGATATGACGGGGATCTCACAGGCATCAGCGTCCAGGGTACTCCACCAGTTCCTGGATGCTCTGTCAGCACATGTCGATGAGCACGTATATTTCCCCAACACCTGTGAGGCACTGGCCAGCAATATGCAACTGTTGCACCAAATAGCAGAATACCCTGAGGTAGTGGGTCCTATAGACTGCACACACATGCGCATCAAAGCACCACCCAGTGAGTGGGGTAGGGTCTACATCAACCACAAAGGCTTCCTCTCCATCAACTGCCAGGTCGTGTACGATGCCCAGGGCATAATAATGAATGTGTGTGCTGGCTGCCCTGGAAGCTGTCACTATTCCCACATCTGGCATCTGACGCAGCTGTGCCAGAGATTTGCCATTGGGGATATCCGTCACGGTCACCTAATGGGGGATGCTGGATACGCACTGTAGCTGTGGCTGATGACACCCATAAGAAATGCACACACACCTGAACAAGAACTCCATAATGAGGCACATGCACAGACCAGAATTATGGTAGAGCATGTGTTTGGGATGCTCAAGTCATGGTCTGGTGCCTGGACACATCTGGTGGAGCCTTGCAGTACTCACCAGCTACATGTACCCAAATTGTCATCGTATGTGCCATGCTACACAATATGATCCTGCGGAATCAGCTGCAGCAGGAACAGCAAGGGGCAGGGCCACACAGCCGCCCCCCCCCCCACCATTGCCAAGGCCTGCATAGGCACAGAGTGACTCGGAGGAGGAACAACCTGAGCCTGCCCCAGTAGGCAGTATGCCCTGGCCTTGGCAAAGAGGCAACACATAGCACATACACTGACACAGGAGGGACCCAGGGAATAACACCTCTCTCTGACTCTCACATACAGTAAAAGGGGTGCCAAACATGACACTACCTGTGCTCAACCATGTGTAGGGAGTCTACTATGTGCATCCGACATAGGCAGCCCTGATGCACCACCCTCAATACTGGGACACCCACAAGGTAACTGACTCACACATACCAGTTAGGGGGGTTCACATACCCAACAACAGTCACAGCCAGCAGGACAGGTGTAGACAAATACAAATAAAGGCTGTGCTATGGTCTCTGAATGATGCCTATGGATAACCTCCCCCCCAGGCCTACACAGACAGACTACAGCAGGTCAGGCAGTGGGACATTAGTTCTGAAGGGTAGGAAGTCAGAAACTAAAATGTAGGCAAATCAAAGCTAGGATCTGTAGTACACTGTTATGCCCATAGTCAGCATGATAGGTTAGAATACAGAATGAAATGGAGTACCTGACATACCAGTACAGTCATAGCAAACGTGTACAAGTGTCAGGTGTGTCCCCCATCCTATGTAGAAATGTAGTAACAGTCAGGTGTGCCCCCCCCAATCCTGTGTAGAAATGTAGAAATAGTCAAGTGTGCCCCCCATCCTACATAGAAATGTAGTAACAGTCAGGTGTGCCCCCCAATCCTGTGTAGAAATGTAGAAATAGTCAGGTGTGCCCCCCCCCGTCCTACGTAGAAATGTAGTAACAGTCAGGTGTTCCCCACCTCAGTCCTGTGTAGATATGTAGAAATAGTCAGGTGTGCCCCCCCCAATGCTGCATAGGAATGCAGAAATAGTCAGATGTGCTCCCCCCAACCCTACTTAATGATGTAGTAATGGTCTGGTGAGCCCCCCCAATGTGATGTACACACGTCGTAACAGTCAGGTGTGCCCCCCACAACCCTATGTAGAAATGTAGTAACATGTATGTGTAGGTCTAATACCAGTGGAGCACAGATGCACAGAGGTGGCCAAGGTAGCAGGATAGGTTGTAGCATCTGCACAATATGCAGGTATGTGTGTGTTAGGTTGGTGTGTGTCCCATATCGTGTGAGAGTGGTCGGTATGTATGCATGCTGAGGTAAGCCTGCTGGCCATTGCCCACTACCACTGCTGACAGGGACAAGTCCTCACAACTGCAGTGCCATACACAATACCCAGCAGTATAACACAAGATAGTAAGTCATTGCAAATGTATGGTGGTAATATGTGTCACCATCTGAAAGACTGACATGGTATGGCTGTTGGTCTACATATACAAGCTTTACACAGGGGAAAGTACCCAAGACATACAATATATATTGTTACACTGTAAAATGGACACACCCTTGGAAACATACATACAGGTATGCATCACATTATTTGGTCCTGTAGTAGGGGATACTGGTGTTGTCTGCCCAAACACTCGCAGATCACAAAGGAGGTAGGACTGATGTACTGGGAAACAGCTGATGTACCTGCACATGCACGCATAACTGGAATGCCCAATGCATATCTGTGTGTCAGATGCAAGTAGTGTCCATAGCACACATGCACCCAGCTCATGCAAACACCACCCACAGGCACCTGTCTGGTCATATCCCTGCTGTGGGGAATGGGTACAGTAAGACCCCACCTGTATATTGCAATAACAGAAGACTGCAGCATGCAGTGCAGGTGTCCCATGCAGATGTGTCCCTAGAGGTAGGTAGCACCCTGCCAGCATCCACACTACCTGAGCAAGACTGTTAGGAGGTATTGGCATGAGCATCTATCACACCTACCCTGTCACCCCAGAGGAATACACTGTATGGTGGTCTGGGACTGTAGGACTGACAGAATGCAATGACATTCCATGTCTGGCATGCAGCAACACCCAATGCCCCACAGGCATCTGCCAAAGGCCTGTGTCTCACACGTACTGCCAATGCATGTTATGTCATGGACACCCAAACAACAACATGACACACTCCACATAAGCCATATGCAAGGCCATGTGGACAAACCACAGTAACATGTCCACCATGTCCTACTGCATGACCTGTGGACCAACACTAACACACACCTGTGATGGGGCGATGCCCTTAGGGAAAGTATCAGAGAATGTATGCATAATTTATGGAAGAGCTTAGAATAACAGAGGTGGGTGGAAGCATGGGAAGCATGGAATGTACAGGGTCCAACACCAAGCTGTGTTCACTCACTATCCCTGGCTGCAAACACATACATGGGTGGCTACACACCTGCCCGTACACCACAATAGGGTAAATGTCCTAACCCATGGCCCCTGCCCTTGGCTGACCTGTGTGAATCTGTACAGCTGTGAGGCATTGCCACAGCAAGATAAACCCATACTGTCATGCTGATGGGCATACAAGTATGGGATCCTCTGCCAGTACTGTACCAATGTGCTGAACGGGATACACAAACCCAGCACCAAGTGTCTGCAGCTCCCCCTCCAGAATGGCATAACTTACCATGAATATGTAGGTGTCTGCCCACAATACCACTCACAGCCGCAGTCACCCTTCTCCCCCAAGACATCACTGTGAGCAAGAATGTCCACCTGACAGTACATGAGGACAGAAAACATCACTGTGTATAACAGTACACATCTGAAAATCCCTGCTAACAGCAGTACCATGCAGCTGAAGCAGCACAGACACAATCACCTACAGTACACACTATACTCTGAACAGTTTGTCCCCATATTGCCAAATGATCAATGGATACCCTGCAGAAACAGTGTGCTGCCTGTATGTGTATAACACAAAGGTCTGCACTGCAGTACAAACTACCTGGACTCGATCCATACATTCAATACAGACGGGCATATTGGGCATGCTCACATACTTAGAGAAATGAAGGCAATGTCAGTCAATAACATACTGAAAGGATATACTGGGCATGCTCACACACTTAAAATGAAGGCCATGTCTGCAAACACCAGGGGAGCAGACATATCTGGCAGTCACAGATGTTAGTGCAGACACTCCTCAGTATGCACCACTCATGCTTTGCACACACAGTGGATAGGAATACAGACATATATCTAAGGACAACACACTATAATAAGCCAAAGGTAGACGTACATAGATGTGTGGAAGAGGGTGACTGTGACAAGGAGCCATCCAGGCCTGCCCCACCCAGCACACAGCCAAAGGGCCACAACCACATGAGGTTCAGATGTCACTCACTGTAGATATTAGCCACCAGTATCTGTCAGCATTACAGACTATGTGGTCCAAGTGCTAGCTGTGCAACATGACTGTACAAGGAAGTAGTCATCTAGCAGCTGTATACACATACCTGTAAAATATGACCCTGTGTGTGCCCACATGTGGTGTGTCAACCTCTAGATGAATGGGTTATGGCCCATGCACATGCACATGCACTTCCCATAGCCCTACTATGACAAGCCTGCTGAGGTCATCCACTGTGAAATACACCGTTGGGAGAGTTGTAGCCCAGTAATCAACATGGCACATCCTATAACTGCGTATTGCTGTAGTGTGATACACCAGTTAGGTATGAGTTCCGATCACAGACATGACAAGTGTGTGTGTGTGTGTGTGTGTGTGTGTGTGTGTGTGTGTGTGTGTGTGTGTGTGTGTGTGTGTGTGTGTGTGTGTGTGTGTGTGTGTGTGTGTGTGCGTGCATGTGTGTGTGTCTGTCTGTCTGTCTGTCTGTGTAGAAACAATGCTTTTTATGGTAGTCACACTCCCAACAATTCAAATGCTCTACTTTGGTAAGGCTGCTGATGTCATCCACCTAGAAATACACCTCTGGGAAGGTTGTAGTCCAGTAATCTCCATAGCGCGTCCCATAACTGCGTACAGCTGTAGTGTGATAAAATATATGGGTAGGAGTTCTAATCCCAGACTTGGCAATTGTGTGTGTGTGTGTGTGTGTGTGTGTGTGTGTGTGTGTGTGTGTGTGTGTGTGTATGTGTGTGTGTGTTTATAGAGAGCAATGCATTTTAGGTTAGTCACACTCAGTACAATTCAAATGCACTACTTTGGCAATCCTGCTGATGTCATTCACTGTGAAATACACCTTTGGGAAGGGGCACTCCAGCAATCCCTGCGGTGCGTTCTATAACAGCATCATGCTGTAGTGTGATGTAGAACTCTGGTAGAGGTTCTATTCCCACAGATGGCAGCTGTGGATGTTTTCTGTGTGTTTCTTTTAGGCTAGTCACACTCAGTACAATTCAAATGCCCTACTTTGGCAATCCTGCTGATGTCATTCACTGTGAAATAAACCTTTGGGGAAGGAGTACTCCAGTAATCTCCGTGGTGTGTCCTATAATGCTGTAGTGTAATATATTAGTTAGGTAGGAGTTAATCCCGGACATGACAGGTGTGTGTGTGTGTGTGTGTGTGTGTGTGTGTGTGTGTGTGTGTGTGTGTGTGTGTGTGTGTGTGTGTGTGTGTGTGTGTGTATGTGTGTGTGTGTCATATGTATCCTGTGTGGAGGTGGTTGTGCATGTGTAACAACTGGACTCAATGTGGAGCAGGTTTTGCAAACTTCTTATATGGTGGACCAAGTATATATCACAATGTCCACTGTACAGGGATAACAGATGTGAAATAGTCAAGAGGATGGGGTGCAAATCCATACCCCTAAATGTGACATCAATGCCAGCTAAACAATGTTAGCAACCCTTGTATTACCCAGGGAACACTCTCAACCCATGTCTCATACACACACACTTGTCTAGGCAACAGCCGCTATGTTGCTAGTACCCTGCATATTACCCACTGATAGTAACTATGTTGTGATTGCAGTGGGCTACAGAGGGCATGGCACCCTGTCCATCAGTCCAATAGGCATGTACATGCTGACAGTGCAGCTCCCCCATGCTCCCCACTGGACCCCTGCAACACCTGTGGTGCCATCAAATGTGACCCACAAAGGACATACCATGCCTGAAACACAAGCCCTGTATGGACAGATGCCAATGACACCAGGGAATACTGGTATCATGCTATCAATGTAGGTGCAGGGTCAACCTGCTGTCCATTAACAGTTCCCGCCACATGAGGCCAGGACTAGTACATCTGATGATAACAATCTGTGTACACAACATGGGCCAGACACCCCAGGTACAGTTCCACATGTCACTGTACATGCATGTGGGAGGTGTGCACATCCCAGACACTGTCCATATCATGGACTAAAGAACACATACATGACAAGCAATGCACAGCATAGGCCACACACAACAGTCACCCAGGTGACTGGATGGTGAATACAATACCCACCTGTGTGGGCAACTCCAGACACTACACCCTTGAGCCACATTGCAGACCATTGTCATGTGGCCTGTTGCCATGATATACCCATCACCTAGCCTTGTATGGCCATCTGGCACCGTCGACCACAACACAACACACCCATGAAGCAGTGCACCTATACATGTCAGTACTGGCACCCATGTGTGTGTGTGTGTGTGTGGTGTATGATGTATACGACCACATTCACAATCACTATAACCCCCAGTGGCATACTGAAGCATGCTGTCTGATGTCAGACACCTCCACATACCCTTTGCACATGTAACCTCTGTATGACCCCTGTGGTGCATGTGATACCTGCACAGTACTGTGTTGTGGCAATCCCACTAGTGAAGAGTTATATTCCTGGCCCTGCCAAGTGTGTCAGTGTGTGTGCATCCCTGTGAGAGTGTGGCTGTGTTGATGCTGACACCTGTTCATGCAGACAGGCATGTGTACTACATCTACCACATAGCTACCATACGTCTGTTGCAGATATCACTCACCATAACATATACATTCTGAGGGATCCCCAACATGTAACCTATGTGGCACATCCAATAACTGCATGGACATGTGATAGCACTACATAGTCTTCAGGGGTTTGATACCCTGTACTGGTAGGTGCGTGACACACACATGCTTAAGTTTTACTCTCCCACTCCTCCCTGGCTTTTCTGTGCTTCTGTCTGCCTCTCTCACTCCCTCTCTGGCTGATGTGGAGACTTACATCTGCATTGCTTAGGCAGCAGCATATGTATTTTAAGTGATGCTCAGAATCAGCTGATGGCCTCTGCACAAATTACAGCCCTCCTCTAGCTGATAGCATTTGGAACAGCTGTGGTAACATTCCCATAACCAATTGCAAAGAAACACACACCAATATCTAGGAACATCATGTTGGTGTTGGGCCTTTCATTCACTGTGAGCAGGAACTCAATCTGTTGTTTGCCAAACAGCATCTCAGATGAAGTCGGGATTTACCTTGAACAACATGCACTGTGGTAATAGGCCAACACACAGGAGGGGGATGTACCTGACCTGACTACAGATTGTAAGTACTGCTATACTGCATTTGGAGTAATGTTGGTTTAACAGGGTGTGTGTGGAGTTGGCTGTCCTACACGTTTTCACACCTGCCATGTCAGTGCTATGTTTATGAGGGAACACCCATCTGTAGGGTCATCTGCAGACTGGCCAGTGTGTGGTGCCTTTTGTTTCAGGTGTTACCCTTAGAGCACCTATCTGTGAACTGCAGAAGGTAGTGTGAGGATTGCAGTCTGTAGATGGTGACAGCCATGAGAGTTACTGACTTCATAACCCTCATAGGACATGTGTTGCAACAAACCCTGTTACAACAGTAAATGTATGAGGTTATCACAGCACCATGTCAATATTGGCCCAGTGTATGTGCCTCCAGCCACAACCCTGTCAACCTTTGTACATATATCATGCAGTAAGGGGTGCATATGTGCTGTACACCATAATTAATGACATCATATCTGATAACAAGCCAGTGAGATATCAGACTGCTACACATGTTATGTATAGTAGGAGTTATATTTGATTAAATAAACTGGACATTCTGTGGTTATGTGTACATTACTGAGGTCTGTGTACCTATAGTGATTATTGGCAGTGTCTGTATTGTTAATATAGTATAAGAAGGAATCAGAACTGCAAACTAAACAAGGATATACATTTTGAGCCTCAAGAGCAGGAGCACACTCAAGCAAATCTGCAGTCTGCGGCTACCACTCCACCCATACAGTATAAGAAGGAATCAGTACTGCAAACTAAACAAGGATATACATTTTGAGCCTCAAGAGCAGGAGCACACTCAAGCAAATCTGCAGTTTGCGGCTACCACTCCACCCATACAGTATAAGGAGGAATCAGTACTGCAAACTAAACAAGGATATACATTTTGAGCCTCAAGAGCAGGGTCAGTCCACCAAGGCATTCTACTTGTATGTTTTATGAGAGTGAAGCTATTACATTAGCAGTATTTCTTAGTAGTTCTCAGCTTGCTAATAAAACTGACTGTTGTAGCCATGTGTCCTCCCCACCCCCACCCCCTGCTAGTAAAGTAATCCTAACTGACAGTGTTCAGATTTGTAAAGTAATACTTACTTTTTTCTCTTGTCTTGGTTGGCTCTGCCCCGCTCCATTCGCCCTTGCTAATGCTCGGGCTCTCTCCACTCCCCTGCCCTACCCCCTATTCCCTCCCACCCCCACTACCTCTACATTTATAGTAATCACATCCACACCCACAGCTCATCCTCACATCACCTCCACCAATCACAGCTCCTCAAGTCATATCACATTATACCACACCAACTTGCTCCACACAAAATACTCTCAATCACTCTCATTCCCACTAGGCATTTTTTACATCACCTACACTACTTCCCAATCCACATATAGTGCAACCCTATAATTCCTATTCAGACCCCCCCACCTAGAAACAACTTAAAACTTTATAACCATGACTATCACACAACTAAGTCTAGTCTGTCTTCTCATAATTCTTTACAACACCACAAGTTATCACTCTAGCAATATCCCTAAACTTAGTAGCACAACACTACATTATGCACTCTCGTATACAGACACCACACATTATAATATCTGCCCACAGTTATTCAAGAACTACATAACGGGCCAATTCAGAACTAACACATATGCTCTCATTCCTACTCCAAAAAAACACAATATTTTTTCACACTCCTCACCAAACTCCAACATCTGTATAACCATTTTAACTCCAGGTTCACCATAAGTGGGGATATCCACCCCAACCCAGGCCCAAATCCATCCTGTCCAACACAAACTGCTCCAACACAAATGTCAGAACATAACACCTCCACTTTCTTCATCCCTGGGCAAATAAAAAACAGCAGCAAAACCAACCATCCTTTAATGCTAAATATTAATATTAGAAATATCAAAAATAAAATACCTGAACTCCAAGCCACAATAGCACAGTACTCCCCAGAAATAGTTGCTTTAACAGACACCTGGCTAAATAAAAACATAGCTAACTCAGAAGTTCTCCTTACCAGCTACAATATCATTTGACAAGACAGACCACTTCGTAAAGGGGGTGGAACTGCCTTACTGTACAAGTCCAACTTAACTGTCCATCAATTACCAAACTCATACCCCACCCCCAATAATTTGGACATACTTATCTCACAACTTCGACTTCACCCCACCACAATTGTGATCTATATTCCACCTGGTCTAGTCCAAATTCCAACTAGACGTGATAAAAATTTAAATGGGAATCCATCCTTGAATGGGTCCTAACTAACAACCCCACATTGTACCCTCACACAGGCAGTCTCCCAGACACCTTAAGTGACCACAACATAATATACTTTAGACGTAGTAGAACAAGCATATGCAAAACCACTAATTATATATCCACTAGAAACACAAAAAAATTCTCTCCTGAGGTCCTCAACACTTTACTCTGTAACTGTGACCGGACCCCCCCCTAAAAACCCTCCCACTTGACCAGGCTGCAGCATATTTTAACAAAATATTTCTACAACATCTAGACACTGTCGCTCCATTGCGCAAAATCAAGGTTAGAACCTCTACAACAACCTGGCTCAGTAAAGAAACCAAACAAATCCTCAAGTCCAGAGACACTGCCTGGCTTTACTATCAAAAAAACAAAGAAACACAAAGCCTAAGTACCAAAAACTGCGCAACCGTGCAAAGAAATGCATTAGGCTGGAGAAAAAATCCTACTACACAACATTACAAACTAAATACCAACACAACCCGCAAAAATTTTGGAAAAATGTAAACCAGCTACTAAAATCCACCCAGAAGGCTACCCCCAAACCAATCACCCCTGACAATAAAGTTCCCATCGAAACACAATTCAACTCCCACTTTGTGAACTCAATTCATAGGTTAGTACTAAGCTAACTGCCCTTGTGAGCTATTTTAAGCCTAGCCAATTATCCCTTGTGAGACTCAAACCCTGCACCTTGTGTTTGTAAGCGAGCTATTTTAAGCCTAGCCAATTATCCCTTGTGAGACTCAAACCCTGCACCTTGTGTTTGTAAGGCAAACACCTTAACCATTAGGCCACCCTCCCAACCCTTAGTATCACAGGACAGTTCCTTCCTCACTATCCCCCCCCAACACAAATAACACTAATACAAGCTTTACTCTCAAAACTGTTTCCACCACTTCAATCAAAAGCATGCTCTCCAAACTAAAAACATCATCAATAGCAGCCAACCTACTCCCCAGCTATTTCTTGAAACTCACAGCAGATGCTATTGCTATCCCAGTCTCCACTCTTATAAACAGATCAGTTGTTGAAAACTATGTGCCCAAACTCTGAGAAATATCCTATGTTACACCCATACATAAAGGTGGGACTTCCACTGAACTTAATAAATTACAGACCCATTGCTTTACTCTCCCCCCTGGCCAAAATCCTAGAAAAATGCATCCATACCCAGATGCTAAACTATCTCCTAGACAGCAACATCCTGTCACCTACTCAGCATGGTTTCAGACCTGCCCATAGTACCACTACAGCCCTCCTCTGCTTCACAGACACAGTACACCATCTCAAAAATGAAGGCCTACAAGTGTCAACTCTTTTTTTGGATATGTCCAAAGCATTTGACACAGTCTCACACCAAATCCTGCTAAACAAACTAAACCAATATCATCTATCAAATTCCACTCTTACCTGGTTCCAAAGCTATTTAACTGACAGGTACCAAGCTGTGAAATGGGAACATTCTCTCTCTCCTCAGTTGCCCATAACTATAGGAGTCCCACAGGGTTCTATCTTAGGACCACTACTATTCACAGTCTTCACAAATGACATCCATACCTAGGGGTACCCATGTCATGTCAGGTCCTGGTTATAGGATCTGCAACACTTGGTAGTGTATTGCAGGGTGGACGTGTTTGGCTGTGGGGGGGTATACCTATTCATCCAATACATATATTGTTTGGGGCCTCTCAACCCCATTAACAGTGCATGTGGACATATATGTTTTTGTTATTTTCCCACTGTTATCTACAGATGTATGTCCGTATATACCTATGTAGATATATATACCTGCTTACATAAATATAAATATGTCCATATATACCTACATAGATATATATATCTGCTTACATATATATAACTTGCTGTATATATTTAGACATATAGATGTATATATTTAGACATATAGATTTTATTTAGACTTGCTGTATATATTTAGACATATAGATGTATATATTTAGACATATAGATGTAGACATATATATCTATAGATGTAGGCATTTGTATGTATGTGTGTGTGTATATATATATATATATATATATATATATATATATATATACATACGTGTATATATTTATATATATATATATATATATATATATATATATATATATATACATACGTGTGTATATATATATATATATATATATATATATATATATATATATATATATATATACATATACATATAGATATGTTTTATCTCTTTGGATATTAATATATATACACACACACATACATCTACATATTGAAATACATTTCCTGTACTGTTGAATGACCGGGCTGGATGATATGTTTGTGAAAACATCAGGGTTATGTATATCTGGCATGGCTTAGTGGTAAATCACTTTGGCTATGATGTGCAGGGTTCTTGGTTTAAGCCTTGTAAAGGCTGTTTATTTTGTTGCTGGGCAGAACAAGGGCCGTTGGATACAGAGTGATAAAGGCACTTTTGAGCAGTTGTAAGCAGGTTTGCACGGAGGTAACTACCACTAACTTCCAGTTACAGTTTCTTACACTCCACTTCTAAATTGCTTAACCAATGTAGGCAGTGCTTACCCCCACGCAAACAGGATGAAACCCGTTTACTGCCACGTACTCCCGTGCTATATTCTTTAAAAGAAAAGAAAAAAGGGTTGCTAGGAAAGTGGTGAAAAAGGGGCACAAAGAGGAAAAGACAGTAGGGGAAATAGCTAGGGATGTGCAGGAAGGGTGTGGGGAAGGTCCATAGCTGCCCATTTCTTCTACAGCAACAGCTGCGCATATACACTGAATCTGGAGGTAGGTTTAGACACTCAAACCCCTGGGAGGGAGTGAGGACAACAATAATAAGTTGTGATGCCAATTAGACCAGATTACATGTGTCCAGTGGACATGTGTGCAAAATGGACAGCTATGTATTTTTTTTTTCAGGTGAGAGTGAGATGTTGGAGAATGGTAGTAGGTATATTTGGGGAGGTAGGTTATGTAGGTTAACAGACAAGACAAACAAGATGCATACACAGGCTGTATATGACACATGTGGGGGGTAAACACCTTGATGGGGAGTGGTGTTAGGAAAATGGAAACCCATGAGCCCCCTAGTGGAAACAGTGGGACTGAGGTCCCCACCCATGGGCAGTCACCACTGCACCTTCACAGCCCCGATGGTGGCTGTGCTGGGGGCTGAGTTGCAGAGCCAGACTGATGCTCTAGTTGCAACACATGGTCCTCAAGCTGGCATAGAAGATCACCAAGCTGCTGGCTGAGCTCTCTACACACCATGACCCTGACGTGGCGATGGGTGACAGGTTCCTGTCTGCACCCACTCCCGGAGGGGTGAGTCCCATTCCCTAAGGAGGTTCCACCCGAAGGTGGTGCAGGACCAATGGACAGGGAGGTCCCAGGTTGGGCCCCAGACATGCTGGTGCCCGGTGCCATGGCCAGCCGAGGTGGGACAGGTGGGTCCGCTGGGACCGGCCTTCCCAAATGTGCTATAGTGTTTAGATTTCATAATCATATGTGGGTTAGTAATAGTCAACACATTCCAGGGTTAGGTATAACAGCATACATAGATATTCCCATTATCCCAGACACCAGATATGGAACAGTTGCATAGCAAACAGAACACATGCATATATGGAACCACATATAAGAACAGCATGCAAGTACATTGATGGTACCATGCCACCAATGTTGAAATAATTCATTATAGCACATGCATGGGAACAATTAAAATATTTATCAAACAATTGGACATTATCAGAACTTAGGTGTCATTACATACCAGTTGAGGTGGGTATGTTGATTATTGTTGGAGATATGGTGGGGGGGGGGGAGAAAGATGTCACTTAACAACTAGTATATTCCTGTAGTCCACATTACCTTCCTAGTCAGTGCTGTTATCTGTACCTTACAAGTCTTACTACACTACCCTATAGCCTTAGTTTGGACAGTGATATGGCTGTTGTCATCATTATACATGAAGTGGTTTTACCTGCAGTATACACCTCTTACCTGGTATACCTGTGGAGGGAATGTTTGTTAACACTAACTAACTGTTTCTACACATACTCCCAGATTCTGGGTTGATGTTGTGCACATAGCTATCCATCTCTTTCTGCACAGACTCTGGCCATTTGTTGACCACATGTAGGTATGCCGGGACATATCTAGAATATTGCCTTCTTCAACCTTTAGTGACCTGACACACACATATACATGCTTTCCTACACAGTTATATTATGTAGCATAGTGTGGGTGCCAGTGATCAGTGATACGTTATTATTCAGGGAAACTGCAACACTCACAGTTCCCTACAATACCAGAGTGAACAGTACCAGTACAGGTTATAATGCTCTTTATTTCTCAGCACAGTGTTCGTATACAACGTACCTGTGGGAGCAATGCTTGTTAGCACTACCTGACTGTTGCCACACAAACTTCCATATTATACATTAGTGTTATGCACATACATCTCACTCTTACTGTACACACTCTAGTCACAGCTTGACAACATGGGGGTGTAGATAGGACATACTTGGCTTATTACTCTCCTAACAGTTTCAGGAGTTGCTACAGTGACAGGTTTGTTCTCATAGATGTTTGACAATCACTTGTATTCCCTGTTTGCTGGATACACATCTGGGATCATCCCACAGACTTACCAGGGGGACAGGCAGCAGATATGGGCCCATATACTGGACATTCTGGCCTCATCTATACAGTTGTGGGATATGATTCTGTATGCAGCCTACTTCCACTCCCAGGATTCAGACCATGGCTGTGTCTGCTACAACTTAAACACTGTTCATCACAGTTGTGCCTGCTATATAGATATTGCTGTATATCTCCTGTCTGCTTTCTGTCTTATTAATCCCCTGTGCTTTTGCATTCTGACCTTGTATTACAACACTCTTATACAGATTTCCTAGACAGTTATATTTTTTAGGACAGTGTGGGTAACAGTGATGTGTAATACCTCATTATTCAGAGCAACTGCATCAGTCGCACTGCCATACAATACCAATGTAAACAGTACCAGTATTGGGTATCATTCTTGCATTTCTGGGCACAGTGTTGGTGTGTAAATGAGTGGGAGGGTAGAGAAATGGTGAGGATGCAGGGAGTAGAGTTGGTAAAGGTGGACAAGTTTAAGTACTTGAGATCAACAGTTCAGAGTAATGGTGAATGTGGAAGAGAGGTGAAGAAGAGAGTACAGGCAGGGTGGAATGGGTGGAGAAGAGTGTCAGGAGGAGTGATTTGTGACAGACGGGTAACAGTAAGAGTGAAAGGGAAGGTCTACAAGAGGGTAGTGAGACCAGCTATGTTATATGGGTTGGAGACAGTGGCATTGACAAAAAGGCAGGAGTCAGAGCTGGATGTGGCAGAGTTAAAGATGTTAAGATTTGCTCTCGGTGTGACTAGGATGGATAGGATTAGGAATCAGTATATTAGAGGGTCAGCTTATGTTGGACAGTTTGGAGACAAAGCAAGAGAGATGAGATTGCATTGGTTTGGACATGTGCTGAGGAGGGATGATGGGTATACTGGGAAAAAGATGCTAAGGATGGAGCTGCCAGGTAAGAGGAAAAGAGGAAGGCCTAAGATAAGGTTTATGGACATGGTGAGAGAGGACATGCAGGTGGTTGGTGTGACAGAGCAAGATGCAGAGGACAGGAAGAAATGGAAAGAGATGATCCGCTGTGGTGACCCCCAACGGGAAAAGCCGAAAGATGATGATGATGATAGTGTTGGTATCTGACAGACCTGTGGGAGGAATGTTTATTAGTACTACCTGAATGTTCCCACACACAGTACCAGATTCGACATTACTATTATGCACATACATCTCACTCTGTTACTGCACACACTCTGACCACCAGCTTGACAAGTTGGGGTGTAAATGGGACACACGTGGCTTCTTAGTCTCATAAGGCACTGGGGAGTTGCTAGTGTGCCAGCTTTGTTCTCATAGATGTGTGTCAATCAGTTGTATTTCCTGTTTGCTGCCTACACATCTGAGATCATCCCACTGATTTCCCAGGGGGACAGGTTGATAGGCAACAGATATGGGCCACTTTACTGGACATTCTGGACATATCTGTACAGTTGTGGGGTATGATTCTGTATGCAGAATACTACCACTGACAGGATTCGAATCATGGCTGTGTGTGCTAAAAAACAACAGTTCACATCTCAGTTGCATGTGCTATTCGGGTTTTGTTGTCTGCATTTTCCCTGTTTTTTTTGTCTATGTGTCTCTCAGTTGTACTAAATGGCCTCTGGGGATTACACCTGTCATATACAGGTAGTCCTACGCATTTAATTTATGGTGCACGGTTTGGGTAACAGTGTTTAATACAACAGTACTATTACATGGTTGCAAATCTACATTACCATATGATACCAGAGTATACACATGCAGTCCAGCTGTTAGACCTTTATTGTCAGGCTATTACACTTTTATTTACATACAAACGATATGAGACTCTTCCTGCCATATTCTCTAGTGTATGCAGTACTTGCCTTGCACAATACAGGTTTTATACAGGCAATGAATTTACTACTACTTTTAGTTTTATTTCCTATGACAGTAAATGCATGAATATTACTGACCTGCCTCGCATCACAACCTCGCTAGGTGACTGATGTGGGCCTCCTGGATCGCGGCCCACTCCTTTGCAGCTGTGGGGGACATAAGAGAAATATTTAGCCATACCTATCCAGGATATACCTGAGCTGGCAATTATTACACACATAGTGGGGTGATACACACAACTAGAACATCCCCTGCCCTCTAGCCTCTTGGATCCACTGCTCCAAGAGGTCCCCTTTACGCCACGTCAGGTCGGCATAAATGATGCCTGACCTGCTCACCAGTTCAGGGTATGCCAGTGGCACTGGTGAGGTCATGGGTGAGATGGTCCCAGACCTCCACCTTATATTGGGAGCCCTGGTACTGGCCCTGCAGCAGTCTCTGATCATGGTCTTTGAAAAGGAGTCCTGCCATGACTCTGGACTCCTGGATGCACCAGCGCTGCACCAGAAAGCGCACATCTTCTCCCCTTCCTGACATGGTGCCTGCAAGGAGAAGCTACAACCAGTTATGAGATGTATTCCCACCTCTTGGGTTTAAGTAGGACCAATTTCCCATACTTTTCCATGATTGTCTGTTTTTTAAAAGGCTGGACTATGGGCAAACCTGCTTACCTAGGGTTGGCATTGTTTAAAGGCGTATAACACAGGGCACAGTGAGTTAGCTGGCCTACACATTGCTTACACCTCCTAAGCTGGCCTGTGCAATTCTTAGCATTGCTTACATTAGACTTGCATTATAATTCCTTTTTGGCATTGATTTATTATTCATTACATCTTATATGTATGCCTGGTATCCATGATTCATGTGTACATACACTGTATGGGGTCCTTCAACATTCTATTACAATTACACCTGACTTCTGGGCTTACTGCTGTACTCCAGTTTACATATTTATATTATGTAGTGGGTTAAGGCACATATGTCTGTATATCAAAAAACAGAGGAGGCTCGCCACAGCAAATATAAAAAACATTTATTTACTGCAGTACAAAGTTAGCGCTTTCATGTTATATCAACGCTTCTTCAGACTTCAAACAATTGTACTGAAACACAATTCATTTAAATAGTGATACATAAAAAATCAACCAATCACTACCATCTCAACATTGTCACATGTTATATCACATAAAATTTAAAAAGCATTCATAAAACCATGCATCCATCATAAATTACATACAAATATATTTAGACAAGAAATACTTAATAAGACCATGTCAATATAAAACACCTTTGTATAAACATAGAACTAATGTTTAAAGGGGCGTGTCGCTAGAAAAAGTTTCAAAGTTACCTTTTCATTTAGCCCACGTCCTCTATATCCCTGAAGTCTGATTATCCACCTATTCTCACATTCTTCAGAGTGGTTTTTAGCATTACCCAATCTGCTTGATTTTTGAATCAGCTCCAACACACTGAACTTGAATTTATGTGATGTCCCTACACTCAACACATGTCTGGCCAGAGCATTGTGATCGTCCTCTCTATTAATAGCATAAACATGCTCTCTCACACGTTCCCTGAGACTTCTGTTAGTTTTTCCTACATAGAAACACAAGCATACTTGGCAAACAGCCAAGTATACTAGGTCTCTAGATCTACAGTCAGCGTAAAAATTAAATCTAAATACGTTCTCTGTATCTGGATGACCAAAGCAGTTACTACCGGACATATAAGCACACTGATTGCACCCTCTACAAGGGAAGGTGCCTTGTCTATTGGATATAGTTAAACCCTTCTTGTCACTTTCGTAACACAACAGCCTTTTTAATGATTTTGAATTCTTATAGGCAAAACTTGGTTTACTTCCTACTATCCCAACAATTCTATCATCAGTAGTGAGGATGCCCCAGTTTTTGTTGATAACATCCTTAATCTTTAAGTTCTTATTAGAATAGGGAATCGTTATCCTACTTACATTAACTTGCTTTTCCCCATTATTCGCATATGTATTATGACCTTGATGCTTATGTAAATAGGGCTTACCCTTCCTTTCCTCATGGAATTATTTACTTGGTATACACCTTCTATTTCCTCTTTACTATAACCCCTTGCTGAAAAATGATTTGCTAACATCTCTTGTTTCAGATTATAGCTCTCATCTTCAGTAGTAAGACGTAACATTCTACGAGTCTGACCTTGTCACTATGTTTCGATAAATATGTTGGGGGTGTATGCTACTGCGATGTAGGATGCTGTTCCTCCAACAAGGCTTTCTATATATCTCAGAATGCATCACATCACCTTTCTTTAATATCCGAACATCTAGAAATTCTGTCATAGCATCTGAGCTTTTATATTCAAAACTCAAAAAATCAGCCGTGCCATTTATATAATCAATAAAGTCAGTGAGCTCACTTATAGTACCATCCCATGTAAAAACACATCATCTACAAAACGTTTGTAGAATTTGATGTGTTTGCTGTAAAAGGTATTAGCCATAACATAAGTGTTCTCCCAATACGCTAACACAAGGTTAGCGTATGAATTGGCACAAGGGGTGCCCATGGCAACCCCTTTTTCTTTGTAGATAGCACTTGTTATTATATAGGAACACATTGTTATTCAGTACTAGATCTAATAGCACTCAAATCCTAATAATCAAATTCCTAGGTACTCCTTTCTCAATTAAATAAAGTCTCACAAACTCCATCCCTGTATCATTACGAATTGTTGTAAATAAAGATACGACATCTAAGGTAACTAATAACTCATTTCGTAGATCGTTACAGGAAGATAGATATTCACCACAACTTTCTAGGAACTCCTGAGTATCTTTTAATATAAATGTAGTATTATCAACTACTGGTCTCAGATGCTTTTCAATAAAGATGGATGCAGGTTCCGTGAGCCAACCACCACCTGAGACGATGGGTCTCATAGGTGGATTCATAAGAGTTTTGTGTATCTTGGGGAGTCCCCTAAAAGTGGGGACCACAGGTTGCTCAACTAAGAGATACTTATATAATTCACCATCAATAGTATTACATAGAAATAAATCATATAGTTCAGAGTGTATATTTTTAATCAATCTATCTAATGACATACTATTCAACATTGAATAAGTTTTAGCATCATCTAGCATAGTCATCATAGTATTAAAATACATATCATAGTCTAACACTACAATAGCACCTCCCTTGTCGGCCTGAATAATCACTTGGGTGAGAGGATGGCATAATAGTTAAGGTGTTTGCCTTACAAACAGAAGGTGCAGAGTTTGATTCTCATATGGGGTAAGTGGCTAGGCTTAAAAATGGCCTGCAAAGGCAGTTAGCCTAGTACCAGCCTATGAACCTATAATATCATTATTCTTTTGCAAATTTTTTATAGACATAAACTCATCATAACTCAAATTATAAAAATCAGGTTTACTATTAGATTGATAAAGCTCAAATAAATCATGCTCACATGCCTTCTCAAAGGTCTCAAGCAAGGGATGACTTTGATGTATAAAGGTAGAAGGTTTCGTGAAAATCTTTCTGGCTTCCACATCACTATCACCAAATAACATTTTTAAATTCACATTCCTAATGATCATTTTAATATCTAGTAAAACATCAGTAATATCAACTGATCTAGATGGTATGAATGAAAGGCCTTGGTTAAGCAAAGACCTTTCACTTCCAGTTAAAGTATAACTAGATATATTCACCACTAAGTCCTCGGCATTGGTTTGAGTACTTTTCTTTGAAACTCATACCTGTCCTCTGATGTTTTGTGCTTCCTGGTATGCCCCTGCGGCGACCAGTTGGCTTTGTCCATCTGTCAAATGGGTAATGGAAAAGAAACCAACGAATTATTGACCTGTTGGTCTCTAGATGTTTTTAATGTACTTTCCCCTGCCGCACAAGTTAACTTATTGGTCATCTTATCAGCCGTCACTTTGGTAGATATATTGTTAGTATGTCCAGAGGGGCCTTCCCCTATATCTCGTTCTGTATCAGCCAAGGAAGCAGTAACATTATATGGTGTAGAATCCACGTGTGGCATTGTGCGTGGTGACGTCACAACTGTAGATGTTACTGCTCGTACAATATTTAAAGGTGTATCAGTCTCATTACGACCATTGCGAGCATTATTGGAATAATTCGTGACCCTATTCCCATTGTCCCTGGGGCAAGAAAAGACTTGATCTTGACGAAAATCGTTAAAGTCACGTTCTAATTTCTTTTTCTTATCAAATAATTGTTTATTAACAAGAGCAGATAGTCTTATCATAATATCAGCCGTAAAAACATGTTTTTCTTCGGCACTCATAAGATGTTTAAGGTCGCTCTCCATTACCATAATATCCTGCATTAATCGCATCTCTATATGTCTATATTGCTCTATTAACAAACCAATGTAGCCATAGCTGGTATCCAAATTTAACTTTTGCCACTTTGTTAATAGCTCAGGATAGGTAGTGCCGAAAGTTGGCATCTTGAGGACTCTCAGCCCTCTAGGCACTACCTTAAAGGTTAGGCACGCCTCCATATGTTGCCGTTGCCACTGTGTTACCCTCAGTTTCTGCAAAGTGTTTTCCAGCTTACATGTCAGCTGGATAACCTCAATATTTCTTTCTGTATTCAGTGTGCATTGTCCATCTCTAGTTAACTCCTGTGTAGTAAACTTAAGGAGCGGATTCTCCAACATCACAATAACTCCCTTCAGCATACTATTATCACTGACTTCATCATCTCGTCGCTCAGCCATGTCCCAGAACCGTGAAGAACCAAAATGCTATAGAAACACCACAAAACAGTCCTGGATGAGGAGCCTCCTCAGAGCAATACAAATATATCAAAAAACAGATGAGGCTCGCCACAACAAATATAAAAAAAAGTTTATTTACTGCAGTACAAAGTTAGCGCTTTCACATTATATCAACGCTTCTTCAGACTTCAAACAATTGCACTGAAACACAATTCATTTAAATAGTGATACATAAAAAATCAACCAATCACTACCATCTCAACATTGTCACGTTATATCACATAAAATTTAAAAAGCATTCATAAAACCATGCATCCATCATAAATTACATACAAATATATTTAGACAAGAAATACTTAATAAGACCATGTCAATATAAAACACCTTCGTATTAACATAGAACTAATGTTTAAAGGGGCGTGTTGCTAGAAAAGGTTTCAAAGTTACCTTTTCATTTAGCCCACGTCCTCTATATCCCTGAAGTCTGATAATCCACCTATTCTCACATTCTTCAGTGTGGTTTTTAGCATTACCCAATCTGCTTGTTTTTTTAATCAGCTCCAACACACTGAACTTGAATTTATGTGATGTTCCTACACTCAACACATGTCTGGCCAGAGCATTGTGATCGTCCTGTCTATTAATAGCATAAACATGCTCTCTCACAAGTTCCCTGAGACTTCTGTTAGTTTATGTCTGTATATTGATTCCTTTCAAGGGTTCAGTTTGGTTTTACTATGGTGAGGACTTGTCTGCTAATACCTCATTCTTATGTACTTTTGTGATGGCTTGGTGGATAACTACTGTGACTATGGTGTACAGGGTCCTGGGTTTGGGACCTGCATGGCTGTTTATTTTGTTGATGGGCAGATCAAAGGCCATTGGATACAGAGTGATTAAGGCACTTTTGAGCATTTGTAAGCGGATTTGCACGGGTGCGATGGTAAGCACTGCTAACCTCTGGTTACATCTACTTACAGAGAGTTATCTTCAAAATTGCTTAACCTGTGTGCGCTTTGCTTACCCCCATGCAAACGGGCTTAAGCTCACTTACTAGTGCTTAAATATGCTTACTACTGCTTATTGGTGCTTAAACCTGCTTACTAGTGCTTTATTCACTATGATACTAACATCTCACATGTGCATTTACTGCAGTACTCCAGTTCATAAATATATGTTATTTAGTGGGTTATGCAACATAAATATTAGTCATAACATGCTTTGCTATGGAAAATGGAATGTGCTGCAGTGGGACTCAAAACAGTAATACCCGCTTGTAATGCGAATGCTATGCTGCTCACTAAGCGATGGGCACACCCGTGCATCTATGGCTAGCTTTCATCGGATTTAAAAAAAAAATGAGTTTGTTCATTTTATTTCTGTATACTTTTGCTGTTGTATACGAGGGAGACTGTTGGTGGGGATATGTGGACACCTATGAACGGTCTTGCTCATTTATTACCCCTTTCTGCTGTTCTTCATTGCGGGGGCGTGTATAATCTGAGAGCTCTGCTTTCAGACACCCCCCTGCACTCTTACACACTCCGTGTAAGATTAGGAGCTCAAGCAGCACGCCCTATTACTATGCATGGCGCGCTGCTCTCAGACACGCCCCCCTGCACTCGTACACACTCCGTGTAAGATTAGGAGCTCAGGCAGCACGCCCTATTACTATGCATGGCGCGCTGCCATCCTGCTCCTAAACGGCCACCTCCATGCAGGACTAAGCTAGTCCTGCATGGAGTAATAGTAAATCTAGGGGCAAGTGATGTTACAAAACAGGTATAACCTTATTTATTTTATTGTTCAGACTGTTCCTAGTCAATATTCTTAGCCATTCTCATTACTGTATTTAAGGCTGTATTTCATGACTGCAACAAATCATACAGGGGAATCTTGAGACTGCATTTGATGTTATTTTCACAGATTCCCATACAGCAACACTAGACAAGCTTAATGTAAAAGGGTATCTTCACTGATGAAGCAATAAATGGCCAGGTTTACTGCCTGTAATCAATTTAGAAAATGTAGCGGTTTAAAAAATATAATGCAAACCCCAATATTTTACAATATTCCAAGAGGGTGGTAGTTTGTGGAAAAATATATTATTATTATTTTTTTGTAAGGTAATGTTATTTCAGAGCTATCTGCCATTTTTATGGTATTTTTTGCCCAATATGTCCTCCTTCATTCTACAGAGTATAAACGATTTCCATGACATACCAAAATCTGAAAGTAGCATTAGTTTGCAAAAAGTGCAGAAATGTTGTCTACAGTTCACTTAATTCAGTCCTGTTTTATATATTTTGCCCAATAAACCATGACTTTAAATGAGTACATATAGGCAGCAGAGTGACATTCAGTTGATAAAATCATGAGATCATCGCACAAAAAAGTCAGCATAGCTGATTGAAAATAGGCTGATAAAACATTGTCTTCTTTTTTCTGTTTGAGATCAAGAATAGCGGGGATGAGGAATTTGACCCTTCTCCTCTGTAGAGGGATCTTGGAGTTAGTATATATAATTAGCACAAAGTTTGGGGGATGCAAGGCCAAAATACACTGCTTTTGTTATTTGTTGCTTTTTTTTCGATCAACTCAAGCTCAAGGAATTTTCTTTGAACATTTTAATTTTGTATATATGAAGTATACAACCAAGTGTCATATACTTAGGCAGTAACACTGGAAGAAGGCTGCTTGGAATGTATTTAGATGGATAAGCAAGGAATCACACCAACATGTGTTATCTAAAGGAGAAGAGACTTGTCTCATAGACAAACAACTCAAGTGACTATAAGTCTTAACTGTTGACATCCACCAAGGCTGCTGTACACCATGATGAAATGTACGTCACATGCATGCAAATTACAGTGTAAGCCTGCAGCTTCATCATATCTTTTTATAGCTTCACCATGTCTTCCATACACATATACATTACAAATTCAGGTGTAGTTACCCCTATATAATGTACTGTATAAAGAAATACACTGCACTAAATATCTTTGTATACTAGTAGATAAACATCCACATTAAAGGGTATAGCTTGAAAAGGATTTTTTTTTCACTTTTTAACAAAAGTCCTGATTGACTTAAAGATTGTCTATTTCATTTTATTTATTTATTGTAAAATTTGAACCAGGTAAGTGGACTGGTCACATAAAGTTTCAGCCACAACACAGGCCATCCATCAGAAGCAACTAATCATTTAAACAGAAATAAACATAAAAAAATGGTGCTCTATCTGCATACATAATTCTACTTACTGCTTTTTCTTGTCGTTTTAACTTTTCTTCCTCTTGTCGTATTAGGATGTCTGCTAATGTGTCATGCTTTTCAGTCCATAGCTCACATTCCTTCTTCAGTTCTTCTTTCTCTTGTTCAAGAAGTCGCTTCTCCCTCTCCGCCTCGTACTGAAGTCTGGTAGCCTTCTCCGAAGCATCCTCAGCAGCAGTGGCTCTACGTCTTTGAGCTAGTTCTCTAGCGGTAAGAATGGAAATTACTGAGTAAAAAATGCACACCACAATACATGAGCTATGTTTTAAAATAATTTATAGCATGCAGTGTTAAATATGTATCCCCATAAGTATATTTATGTACACCATACTTTCAAACATGTTTATAACTTCTTGATGTAAAGCTTAACTAATATTCTTGCTTATTAAATTCTAAGTTTAGTGAAACGGGGGAATTTTAGATGTCGAGAAGAAGGAAAGAGAAAAGACAAACTTGATACAGACTATTTCTTCGACAGTGGAAGGCATCAACATAAGAAAGAGAGAAACATGGAGCTCTGCTGGGCATTTAGACACCTAGTCCTCCTTAATTTTCTACTGCAGAGGTGGGGATAATGGCAAATCTATAATGAGATTAGAACACTGTATGAATTGTAACAGTGTAAAACTAAAAACACATATACATGAGAATATATGCACAAAGAACACTAAATGCAAGGATTACCATCTCTAGAGTAAGAATATACATATAATTACTTCAAGGAAGAGCAGACAGAATGGCAACTAGGGACATTAATACTGGAGCAACAACATCCATGTGTGGTTTCCTGATGTCAACCTTCCTTAACCTCCAGCATGCCTCTCTCTCAACTTCTTAGCATGAAAGATCTGGACAAAGCCGAACATAATGGGGAGACAAAGGCCTAAAATAGGGACAAGATTTAAATATTGCAGTTATAAACTTAAAACGTTGCTAGAATAACGAGTTTTGCTTTAGCATGCATTTTTCTGAAGGAATGAAGTTTGAAACTCAAATGACTGTATTATTTAGTGACTTCAGTCTTCAATGATTTGCCAGATAACCACACATTTTTTGAGGAACAGACCAAAAATATGAAGCAAATATCCTGACATTCTGGAAAAATCTGGACAGCTGAGAGGTATGACACCACACCAGGTTTGTTAGGATACAAAGGAATAATTTTGTCATCCTAGAGCCTCCATTTCTACCACTATTCAGAGGATTGTCTGGGAGTGTAATAAAGATGCTTAAAGTTATGAGCTGCTAATGGGTTTTGCACTGTATTCCAGGGTTCCATTCCCACAAACTCTACTGTGCACGCTTTACTGTCTCATAAAGCCACTTCAGCAAACTATTGCTTTTCTAGTACCCCTGAAATGACACATTTCTGACTAGTAGGCTTACCAAGTTAACAAATTAATAAAATATATACAATTTCATGCATGAACAATTGTTTGACTACCATGAGTAAAGGAGAGTGTCACATCACCCCACCCTCTTCATATACCAGCTGATTGTCCTGTGCATAGAGTGTCTGCCAGTTTAGCGCAGAAGATTAAAGCTTTATCCTGTATTTGTGGGCTTGATTTCATTTATCTACTGTGTGACTGTAAGTCAATTTAACTAAACAGTGTTCTCGGTTCATCCTTCAAAAAAGAAACATTGCTCCCTAGTTGGTTTAGCCAATTAAGAAACAAAATGTAATGGGTATTAGCAGTGAAGATCTGGAGTAAGATATTGAGAAATGTGATATGACTGTTTGCTAGAACGTTTTTCATCTATAATCCTTATTCCATGCTTTACTTAATAATATACAGAATTACTGGGCTTTGTGGGTGGGGTGCAGTAAAAAGTAGGAGTCTCTGGAATAATGCATGCTTTGAATTTTTATCTACCTTCACTCCCAGGACTCTGTGTAATGGACGACTGTACTTTTTCCCAGCATGCTTGAAAGGGTTGATAATCATAAGAAGCATATGAAGTACAGAAGTTATGTACTCACCATAACGTTCCGTATTTATTGTCCAGTATCTTGCCTTCCATCTTGCTACCTTGGTTTCGGAGCCGAAACCTCGGTTCCAACTCGGCCTATACTAAGGCTCGAGAGCTTCTACTGGCTTGAGGCTGAATACCTATCCTATAGTGCTTAGCGGCTATTCCCCAGATCTCGTTTGAGAAGGAGGTTCCCATGATATGTACAATATGCAAAAGGATAATATCTGAAAAAAACATATTGTTAAAAAATTAACAAGGAAAGGCAAGTAGGGAATCGGACCTTATCTGCCAATTTCTGAGAAAAAATTCCTCTAGATACTCCAGGAGGGGGGTGGCAGGGAGGGACGCAAGACTGAAGGTAAGATACTGGACAACAAATATGGAACATTATGGTAAATACATAACTTCATTATGTTATGTTGTCCCATCTTGCCTTCAGTCTTGCTACCTTGGGAAAGAATCCCCAGTACCTTTTTCTTGGGTGGCTCAAGGGAATAAACTCCTCAGGACAGTGGAACCAAAGGATGTCCTGTTTCAGGAGGCCACATCTACTTTGCAATGAGTAATAAAAGTATGAGGGTTAACCCATGTAGCAGCAGCACAAATTGAATCCAGTGGAAGTCTGGATTGAAAGGCAATGGAGGTAGATATTGCTGTAGTTGAATGCCCTTTGATTTTCCCTGGCGGTTCCTTGTTGTGGGAATCATAGACATACGTGATGGTTTCAGTAAGCCATTTGGACAAAGAAACTTTTGAGACTGACAAACCTTTTTTATTTTCCGAATAGGAGACAAACAATTTGTCTGACTTCCTAAATTCTTTGGTCCTGTGCAAGTAAAAACGTAACTGTCTGTGCACATCCAGTTGATGAAGATTATACTCTGCCTCGTTGCCATAGTTTGGAAAAAACACTGGTAATTCTATACTCTTGTTTAAACTGGCTTGTGAGCAAACTTTTGGTAAAAAGGAAGGATTTGTTCTGAGGGAAACTATCTATATGCAAGATCAAATAAGGTGGATGGATAGACAAAGCTTGTAACTCTGATACTCTCCTGGCTGAAGTAATTGCTGTCAGGAAGAGTGTTTTCCAAGATAAAAGTTTTAATGAACAAGATGATGCTGGTTCAAAAGGGGGCAGAATCAAAGATGACAATATTAGGTTGAGGTCCCAAGGAGGTGGAGGTTCTATGATGGGAGGTCTTAACAGAAAAGTACCTTTTAGGAAGGTTTTGCATAATCTATGAGACATTAGACTGGATCCTGATACTCCCACATAATAATTAGAAATAGCAGCTAATTGAACTCAGATAGTGGCTGCCGCTGCCCCTTGATTAAAGGTTTCTGTTAGAAATTCCAGGATTAGAGGTATAGATGCTGTAAAAGGATCTATATGTCTTTTGTCAGCCCAACAAGAGAAACTCTTCCATTTCCTTGCATAGAGATTCCTAGCCGTCTGCTTGTGTGAAGAGACTAGAATGTGATGAACTGCAGGGGGCAATTCCAGAAGCCTGGCTAAGAGCAGAAGTGGAGCACCCAAGTTGTCTGTTTTAGGGTATGGAGTGCAGGATGGAGTGTTCCTGACTGATGCGTCAGAAAATCTGGCACTGGGTCCAGAATCCATGGGTCCTCCTGAAGGCAGGGCCAAAGGAAGGGGAACCAAATCTGATGAGGCCAGTATGGTGCAATAAGAATTAAACTGAGACTCAACAACTTTGCTTTCTTAGTTATGAAAATTTCGTGAGACATGGGTAAGTCCTGCATGGGCCATTGGGAGAAGAGCAGCCACTGCAGTATTCTCTTGTGAAGTCATGCCATAGGAAGTAGTGTTATCATTGCTGCCATAAAGCCTAGGACTTTCAGCACAAATCTTGCCTGTACTCTGTTCTTGTTGAGTAAAATAGTCACTTGACTGCGTAGCGTATGTATCCTTTCTTGAGGTAGCTTTGCCAACATGTTTGTATTTAAATCTGCACCAATGAATATAATATGCTGTGATGGCAACAAGGCAGACTTGTGTGTATTTATAGTAATGCCTAGTTTTGAGAAAAGATAAATGGTGTAGTCTCTTGCTTTGATCAGTAGAAACACCTGGAATCCTCGGTGTCTCAGATGAGCCGTAACTACTGCCATGCATTTGGTAAACACCCTGGGGGCTGTGGTGAGTCCAGAGGGCAGACCTCTGAACTGGTAATGACTGGCTCCCAGCTGGAAGCATAGAAATCTTCTTGAGTGCCTGTCCATCTTTTTGTGGTAGTATGCGTCCTGAAGATCTAACGAGCACATCCAATTGTCTTTTCCCAGGAACAGGAGTATAGACTGTAGTGTTACCATCCAGAACTTTGATTTTCTCACCGACTTGTTTAGTCTGCTGAGATCTAATATGGGTCTCCAGTCCCCAGTCTTTTTTGGAACTAAAAAGAACCTTGAGTAAATTCCGGATCCTAACTGTTCTGTGGGAACTTCTTAGATGACTCTTTTTTCTAGCAACTTTTGTATTTCTAGTGTAGCTTGATCCCTTTGACTGGGTGGAATGTCTGGGATAGACTTTGGTGGACGAGGTGGACATTGGAAGGGAATGTTGTCTCCTCTGGATATAATGGACTGTATCCATTTGTCTTGACATTTGTCTTGAGTCAAATTCCATCAGGCTTTGGGGTACAGCGATATCCTCCCCCCCCCCGACTGTCTCCAGAGGTGGACAGATGGGCCTCCTTTCAGGAGCACTGGAAGGGCCTGCCAAAGAAAGTATCTCTGTTGCCCTGGTTTTGCAGACCTCCGCTGCCACATGGACGGCATCTTCCATTGTTTCCCCTTCTGCCCCTGGGGGAAGGATCACCACGAGTGTCAGATAACGCTCCTTTGGACTTATGGAACCACATTTTCCCACCCTTTTGACCTTTAGGATAAGGTCTGGTAGGGGTGGAAAAATGGACTCCAATAGCAGAGTCTTACCATCTTGTTGGTTCCTGGTGAGAGTTTCTTTTACTTTGGGCCTGAACAATGACGAACCATCAAAGGGAGTGTCAATAAAGGAAGAACGGAAGGGTTCTGCAAACACATAAAAGGCGCATCCAGGAATATCTGCTAAGCGCTATTCCTGTGCCTGCTGCCCTGCTCACTCCATTGGCTGCATAAGATATGAGCCGCATGGAGGAGTTAGATATGGAGGTTAAGGTTGCAAGCTGGGAGTTAACCTTGTCAGATAAGTCCTGGGTTGTAGCACCTTGCAGTGTATCTTCTAGCTCTTTTAGGAGATCCATCTGAAGTCTCATGAAATGCGACAAATAATTCAGCTACCATAAAGTAAAGGCCACTGAAGAGAACATACACTTCCCATATCTATCCATCATACGAGAATCCTTGTTCGGTGGATGAAAAGATAGAGAAGTTTCAGCTAACTCCTTTTTTGTGGCTGCAGTCACCACCACTGCATCTACAGGAACCCCTTTAGTTAAGTACTGCCTATCTTCTGGAGCTGTAATGAATTTATTAGGCCTCCACAGAATGGGGTCCACTGAATCTGGAGAGTCCCACACCTTCTGGCTCACCAAACCCAGGAGAGTGTTGAAAGGTGGAGACACCCAAGAGGTGGAGGGGTGAGAGTCAAATGCCTCCAGGTATGCCGAGTCATCTTCAGAAGGGGAAAGGGACTTCCAGCCACCCCTCTGTTTAAGGATCTCCAGGATGTCTGAAAAGGAAACATCCTTGGAGGGGGACCTTGGGGACCCTTCTGAATCCTCTAAGTCAGTATCAGAAGTGACAGACTCAGGGGAGTCTATGTGTTTCCTCTTACACTGTCTCTTCCAAGGGACCTTCTCAGGGGGATGTTCCAGAGAGGTATTGGAAGAGGAGGATCCACCCATTGTGGCTTCCTGGGGCACGGACTCTCTATTCTGTGGTTGATGGAGAGGTAATAAAGCGGCGAATACCGATTCCCTAGGAAGAAGAGAGGCTGGAACCGAAGGTGGAGTACACTCAGAGGAGACCACACTCCACATCACCTCGAAGGCATCATGGTCCTGGGCTGAGAGAGGCTCCAGCCCAGAGAGACTGGAAGATCTCCTTGGCACTGAGGAGGATGGCTCTGAGGCAGATGTAAGGAGCCAAACTCTCCTGAGCCGAGGCGCCGAGTGGGAGAACCAGCTCCGACACGGGTCCGACCCGACTCTCCCCTCCAGAGCCAACCAGGGAGTGTCGGCCCCCCAGGTCCCATGATGGACGAAAACATCAAAGAAACCAGAGCAGACATCGGATCCAAGATACCAGTAGTGATTACTGGCTCCGGTGGATCCAGCACAACAACTTCCATACTCTCTGCCTCCAAACTCATCCGAGTTGGAGGAGGAATAGGCATAGTAGAAGGTACCATTGTCAGCTCCAAGGCCTGATGGGCTGGGCTCAAAAGAATTTCAGCTAGGGCCCAGGCCCGAAGCAACCTCTTCACTACCCGCTCCATGTCCTTATCCAATAACCTGGAGGATTTAGAAGAATGACTGGAAGACTTGTGGCTACCTGCCACCGACTATAATAAAGGAGAGACCTGCACCGAATGAACAAGCTCCAAGGATGGTGACAGGTTCCTCTTTCGGCACCACAATGGCTCCGATGAGACAGATGGAGCTGAGGGAGAACCATGGTTTTTGGCTCCGATAACTCTCGGAGCCGAGAAGGCATCATACCTGGTGCTGCTCGTTGGCTCAGACACTGGAGCCAATGAAGCAGACTTTGGAGTCTTGTCTGATTTCCTTCATCCACTTTCAATAAGCCACTCAATATAAGCTTATTCCTCCTTTCCTGCAAGACCCTGGCACTAAAACTATGACAAATGGAACAGGAGTCTTGAAGATGGAGTGGACCCAGACAGTACACACAACTAGTGTGTCCTTCAGTAATGGACATCATCTGAGTGCAGGAATCACACTTTTTGAATCCTGACTTATGTTCCTTAGCTGATTCCTTAGACACTTAGACATAGTAGCTGTAAGGAAAAAATCCTCAATAAAAGTTAAAACAACAGCTATAACTGTTATAAAGAGAAAGCAGCAAAGAAACAAGTATCTAAAATGAAGTACTATATATTTATTTTTTAAAGAGAAGAAAAAGGAAGGGAGGAGAAGTCTCTAAGTTAAACAACTATCTCATCCTAAACAGATTACTCCTAAAAGGCTTATAAAAAACGGCAAGAATCCTCTAAATTAAAAAGGGATTCTTGTGGAGAAAATAAGGCCCAAAGAAAGATAGCCGCAAAAATAAACATACAAGGTTTGAAAAGGGCTAAAATGGTACAAGACTGTTACTATACCACTAATGCATAAAAATAACTAACAATTTGACAGAAAAGTTATAAAAATACATAAAATATTAAATTTTCAAGCCTGAGCCAGTGAAGACAATCCCAAAGCTTCAAGTGGCAAACGAGATCTGGGGAATATCCACTAAGCACTATGGGATAGGTATTTAGCCTCCAGCCAGTAGAAGCTCTCGAGCTTTAGTACAGGCTGAGTTGGAGCCAAGGTTTCGGCTCCGAACCCAAGGTAGCAAGACTGAAGGCGAGATGGGACAACATAACATTATATGTTAAAAGACTGATACATTATCCCCTCTGTTGACATTATAGCAGGTATTGATGCTGTTTCTCTCATCGTAATGTATTTAGAGAATGTCTATAATGTGATTATAATAATGTAATAATGAATACTGAAAAAAAACAGAATTTGGAAGGGTGGTAGATGGTGTCACAGTTGTATTCATAACTCAGTGCTGTGTGATACTCTCTGCTATGCACTGTCTTGGTAAGGCAGGTCTCTAATGGTGAGTGTCCTGGGATAATATTTAGGGTTTACAGGAGTTCATTACAGAGGAAACCCGAAAAAGGAGGAAATGGCACAGAGGAGAAGGAAACAGTTATTTGGTGAAGGGACAACATTCTTACGAAAGCAATTTTGGGAAAAGGAAAGTAAGAGAGACATTAAATGCTTAGAAATAACTGCAGCCTGAGGTTAATGGAGAGGACGGGAAGCAGAGCTGGGCATCATTCTATAGATGAAAATGAATGTTCAAGCTAGAGATGGCCCTGCCATGTTGTATGGAGAGGTTATGGAGATTTGGAAGATTAAGGAGCTTATGAGTATTCCAGGTGTTAAATAGCTATCACAGAAGCTGTTCAAACTTAACGTTAAATTTCTTCAGCATATGAATAATGTCAAAAATAAAGATTATGACGTTACTTTTGGGTACGGTTCATCTAAAGAGACAGTGCATTTTCAATGGTGAAGGGGTGTATCTTCCTGGAAAGAAATTACAGCTTTCACAGGAACTTCTTGAATGCTTATACTAACTAAGGGGATGACTGAAAGAACAGGCCTAGCAAGCTGAAATTGATAATGAGAGAGTGAATAGGCTATAGAAATAAACGAAGGAACCACAACAGCAGAAATTATGCACTAAAATCAGTACATTTGAGATTACACATAAAACAGCATGGAATTAGGTTCCAATATGGCTGCACACTGAGTAACAGCTTGTTTTAGCTCACCCAGTGTGAAAACAGAAACTCAACAGAGAAGGCCAGTAGACTTGTGTTTATGGGTAAATTTCAGTAACTGGCTAGTAAGTACACTGCCTGGATGCCAGGAATAAAGAAATACAGAAGACCTGGAAAAAAAATCAGCTACAAAAAGTAAGGAAGAAGCACTGACTAGGGAGAGTTCTGCAGCTGTTCAGCAAAAAGTAATGCAACCTTCAGACATGACTTCCAATAACCTACAGGATGATATAAGACAACTGCATACAGACCTGGTTAAAATAAACAAAACACTGATAGGGTATATTAACACAAACAACAAAAGGCTGGAACAAATGGAAGAAGCTTTAAACAGATATTCAGATGAGATGATAAAACTGAAAAAATCAGAGATCAAAATGAAGAAAAGGCTGGCTGAATATGACACAGCTCAGGAAGAGGTGTTTCAAAAATAATAGTTAGAGGACGGAGCACGTGGGGAAAACTTGAGACTTTCAACTATACCAGAGAAGCACGAAGGAACAGACTGCATTAAATTTATGAAAGCACAAATAAGCAACTGGACTGGTATTCCAGAGCAGGACTTATTAGTTGAATGGGCACATCATGTGTATGCTCCAAACTAGCTATAAGAAAGCAACCTAGACCTTTAATAGTAAGGATGCAATTCTACCAGCAGAAAGAACTGATTTTGTCAAAACTGTGGCAGAAGGACAAAATACTAAAAGTAGATGACAGCAGAGTATTTCTGGAGAATGATTGCTCATTGTACACCAGGCAAAAGAGAAGTAAATTAATCCATCTGTTCAGAGATGCAGGTGTGAGATTCAAACTGCTGTATCCAACTGTCTTCAAGGCATTCTTCCCTGGAGGGACAAAATAATTTTTTGATGAAGTGCATGCTAAGGAGGAAATACAAAAGTTTGTCCAACAAAAACTGAGCTGTGAAACAGAAGGAGATTCGGTTTCTCAGCCCTCTGGTAATAAAGACCATAGAGAGACTGCACCTATGAAACCTTTTCCAGTATTTCAACCAAAAATGTTGGAGAGAAGGAAGGGAGCATGCGAGAGTTGACCAGAAGAATCGAGAGTACATTGGAAATGAAGCAGAGACAGGATTTGGGTGATGGAGAAAAACAATAATATAATCAGTAAATTACAAAGCATTAATTATATTTGTGAAATATGACAGCACAAGAAAATCTGGAAACATTGGACTTCTTCAAAATCTGTTTGCTGAATGGGGGACTCAAGTATATGCCTTACTTCATGTCATTAATGTTCAGAAAAATGCTTTGGGGAGGAGAAGAAATGGGAGAACACTGACTGTTAAGTAAAGAAAACACTTTCTTTTCTTCATAGTATTGTATCTGTGTTCTGTGGTTTTCTTTTCATACTATTTTTGGGTCTAATGGGGATTGTAAATGTGTTTATTTCATTTTTCTCCCCTCTTCTCTTTTCCTTCTTAAGCAGTTTTGAGAAACATAGGCAATATAATGATTAACAAAAAAAAAAAAAAAAGGGAAAAGGGACCCTGGTTAAGGGGCATGACAGAGTTCAAATTAATGTGCTTTTTTCATTCTTGCATGGGGAAATGACTGATTAAGGACCTTTGTTTTAAAAGAGAGAGCAAGTAAATGAAAAAAGAATACTGAATATTATACGTTTTTTCTAGCACTTACAAATATGTATACTAAGTAGCATTTCTGCAGCTGCTGTTCATGCCTCCATGGAGATAATCTGATAAAGAGAAACTGGAGACAGTCTAGTGGAAGGGAATTGGCTGAGGGAAAAGAAGAAAAAAGAACAGAAAAATTGACTAGGACATAATGTTCCTGAAAACAATCAGGGATTTTCCCAGGTGTGACAGCTTTAAAGATAATACAAAACCAGTTAGACTTGAAATAAAGTTCTCAGTTTTTTTAAATGCAATAGGAATACTAATATAAACAGGTGCTTTTGTTTTTTTTCTTGTTCACCCTTCTTCTCTCTTTTTCTTTGGCTAGTTTTGAGAAATGTAGGCACTGCAATAAAAAAAAATGAGGAGGGGAGGAGATGGAGGGAGAGCAGAATGAGCTGGTTAATAGAGCATGACAAAAGAAAGTGTGCTTTTTCCATGCATAGGGAAATGACTGGGTAAAAATCCTAGGCGTTATCCAGTAGCAAGTTTATTACAAAGCATGTAAATGAAAAAGAATATTGAATACTGTAAGGCTTTTTTCTGATAAACAAAGTAGCCTTAGCAGTTTTGTGTCTGCTTTGCAAGTCTCTAGAAGACAATTTGATAAAGAAAAATGGCTTGGAGAAAGTGTTTACTGAAAGCATTCAAGTGTTTTCTCAACTGGGAGAGTTGCATAGATATAAAAAATCAAATAGCATTTACCAATAGCACAGGCTGTACCTTGCATCTTAGCATGACTAACCTTTCATTTTGGTTAACTTTAGCCTGCCTGTGTAGCTATCAACTTAGAACTTATGTTCTTATTAGGAAGCAAAAACTTCAATATTTGAGGATGTACATAGTATTGTGTGTTATTGTAAAGTTCATAGGTTTTAGGAGGATTTTTGGGGGGTTGTTTGTTCTGTTTGAGGGCTTTCAAAAAAACAAAAAGTTATGTAAGATGTGACATAGATGTAAATATATATGACATGAAACAACTGTATAAAAGACCAACCTGCGTAACATAAAAGTTGGAACTAGACATTTAGCAAAAGAGCAGTTATATGTAAAAGGTGGTAATAATAGAAAATGATGCTTTCTGCAATGTCTTTCAATCTAAATGGTCTTAGAGATAAATATATAAAAAAGAAAGAGTAGTGAGCTATAATAAAAAATGTAGAGTGCAAATAGCTATTCTACAGGAGGCACCTGGAAAGAACTGAACATGTGAATTTGATAAAGAAAGGTTTACAGGATGGTTATTCAGCAGAATATTTGGGGCAAAGGAAATGAGGACTACTTATTTTAATTGCAAGATGAGCTCCAATAGTGATAGAACAGGGAAAATAAGATAATAATGGAACATACATGGTATTGAGGGATTACTGGCTAGGGAGGAGGATTACACTGGCATGCATTTACATCCCCCCTAAAACTGCTATAATGGAGCTTAAGAAAATTCTGGGAGAAATAATCAGCTTTCAGCAAGGAGTATTATTTATAGGTGGAGACTGGAATTTGGTTTGCAACAGTGAGGATGTGTCTGGGGGACCTAGAAGGGAAAATATAATAAGGGAGGGTAGATTTTTGTAGAAACGTATGAAAATTTTTGGCATGGAAGATGCAAATTTAGTACTAGGAGTTTTGAGTGAATTTACATATTACTCACCAAGATACAAAAACTGAGCTAGGCTACACAGATTTTATATCTCACAGGAACATGTGCATTTAATTGAAGGTCTTGAAACGCACCCAATAACTATTTCAGATCATGCACCAATAATAACTAAAATAAAAACACAGAGTAATGAAATGAAAATGAGATGCTAGAGCTTTCCCACCTGCCAGCTGAAAGGAGTGGAATTTAAGGAACAGGTTGTGGAATTAATTCAGGAGTTACTGCAGAAGACAGATTTGTCTTCTGAAAACATAGCTAAGGAGTGGGATAAAATTAAAGTGGAGTTTAAAACTAGATTGGAAATAAAAGAAAGGGAGATATGGCTAAACAGTAACAAGAATTATTTAGTGGGATTGACAAATGTGAAAGTGTTGCAAAATATGGGAAATCTCTCAGAACAAGAAAAGGAGCCACTGCAGAATGCTAAACAGAAAATAATGGATTACCTCAATAATATGCATGAATTTAGAAAGATTACTGTTAAAAATTGTTTTTGATAATAATTCTAGAGTACAAAAACTTCTAACACAACTCAGGCAACAAAAAGTGGAAAGGGCAGTCCCCAAGCTTAGGGAGCCTATAACAAGGAAGATAACAAGAGACCCTGTAAGTTTTAGAAATATTTAGGAAATGTTATCAAAATTTGTATAAAGCGGAGAACTATAGAAATCAAGAAAAGGTATAAATGGAAATGTTTATGGAAGAATTAAATATGCCAATGTTAGAGGTAGAAGAGGCTCAATTACTAATAGTTAGGACAGGAAGGGATGAGATAAAAATGGCTATGTATAACCAATCTACAGGAAAGTCCCCAGGAATAGATGGTATTCCTGTGGAAGTTTGGAAGTTAGGAGGGAAGAAACTAATAAAGATCTGGAAGGTTTCGTTTAACAGTATTTTAAGAGGAGAAGTACCAGCATCCCAGAAGAAGGGGGAGGCAATGGTAATACCTAAAGAGTGTAAAGATCCATGTTCATACAGGCCCATTTCAATACTAACCCATGATTATAAAGTTTTTATTTCTATAATGACTAAAGGAATGGCAATAGCTATACCAAAATTGATAGATATGGATTGATGTGGTTTTGTGGATGGGAGACAAACATTTGACAACATTAAAAGAACATTGATGATCCAGAGGGAAGCAGAATGTAAGAAAGTACCACATTTACTGGTGGGTCTTAATGCAGAGAAAGCATTTGACAGAGCAGACTGGGACTTCATGAGCAGGGCAATGGAAGCATTTGCTTTCCCTGATACAATTATAAGGTTGAATAGAAGAATATATGAAGGCTTGAAGGCACAAATTAAAGTAGGTGAGGTCCTCTCTGATAATGTTTGCTTGAGTAGAGGAACCAGACAAGGTTGTCTGCTTTCCCATTTGCTGTTTGCATTATATTTAGAACCATTAACAAAGAAAATAAGGGACTCAGAAATTCAAGGATATAATTGCTATGGTAGTCAGGAAGAGCTGGCTCTATTTGCAGATATTATTTTATACATGACAAAACCAGAAAGTGACATTACGGTGTTGTGGAACATTTTAAGACAGTTTCAAATCTTCTCAGGATACAAAATTAATGAAGGTAAAACAAAGACAATAGCGGTAAATTATGTACCCACACATGAATTCCTCCAACAATATCCATATTTATGGGGACATGATAAAATGAAGTATTTAGGAATATAGATTAGAAATGTATCTGTGGTGGCAGCTAAGGAGATATGGGAAGAGACTAAACAGAAGATAATACAAAAATTGAGAACGTTTTGTTATATGGATATGTATACTACGATATAAGCCATTAAAATGTTTTAGTCCCTTTAGCCTTATACACAGGTCAGGCATACTTTTATCAACCAGAGGAGAAGTTGTGGATAGCAGTTACAAAAGAGCTGAAGGGTTTTATCTGGGAAGGGAAGACAGCAAGGGTCAAGTGGGATAAGCTGATTCTACCAATAGGACAAGGTGTACTAGGATTACTTATTTTGAGGGGGTATTTTAGAGCAACACCTTTAAGGCTCTTATACATATCACAAGCAGAAAACTATAATTCAAAGTAGAAAGGAATGATGCTGACATAGGGAGGAAGCTTAAGAAATAAGGCGAGATTGGGATTTTGGATGCAGATTCTTAAGGAGAACAACCAAAATCATACAGAGTATTATATTCATAAAATAGCATGGAGTAGTCTAAGAACCAAACCAGCATGAGAATGGAGAAAAGAGATTTTGCCGATATGGATGACTGTGGTCAGGGATACAGATAATAGACAAGAGGGGGATGGAATTTATTAGAGAAAACTGGCAAAGGAACCAAAGTATTGGGAGCAAATAACTAGAATGGGAAAGGTAATAGAATGAGAAGAGGCCAAGAATTTATTTGGACTGCAGGTTAGAGATGGCATTCCCTATCAAGGATTGATAGAGTACAGAGAAAGAGAAAAAAATAGGGGGCTCCTAAATGAAAGACCAGCACCGGTAGAGTTTTTAATAGAATCTAGAACTGAAGCTGCCATTAAAAAGGAATAATTAGTAAAGCACATAAAATATTACATGATAATTATTAGAATCAATCAGAGGAGCTTAGAAAGGATTGGGAAGAGAGATTGGATAAGCAATTCACAAAGAGATAATGGGGCATATATCTATATCTCCCAAATATGCAACAAAGTCTAGAAGATTTAGGATATTTGGGTGGAAGTGTTTACATAGGTATTTTTAAACCCCTAGCAGACTCCAAAGAATGTTTCCTCAGGTGGATAGCAAATGGAAGTGTGACTGGCAAGAAAGAAGTAGCTGGGAACATATTTTCTGGAAGTGTGATGAGCTGGCAGACTTTTGGGATTCCCTGCAAACCACTCTGTCAGAGATGCTGGGTGAGCAGATTGGACATACTGGGGAGATGATTTTGTTTGAGTTATGCTACAGAATAGGAATTGCCTAGACATAGTAAAGTTTTGTTGAGTCTAATTATGGTGGCTGCCAAAAAAAGCAATTACTAGAAAATGGAAATCAAAGTCTAGACCAACATTATTAAAAGTAGTGAATATAGTAACAGAGATACAACAACTGGAATTGGGATCTTTAGAAAAGGGAAGGAGCAAACTACATAGAAAAAAATGGGAATTATACGTACAGTATATGCACAGCAGGAAAGAGGTTCAGGAGGCAGGATTTTAATGAACTATATAATGCTTAACTGACAATGACTGGATGGTTTAAAAGTGATGTATAAATCAAAAGCACCAAAGGCTTAGCAGATTACTTAAAACAATTTATTGAGTAAGCGCTTTCGGAAACAAACTGTGTTTTTCCTTCTTCAGACAAGATACAACCATTTTGCAGAGCTTATAAATAACACATACAATGCTAATTAACTGATTATTAAAACTAATTAAATAGTTTTAAAGTGACAGATACAATTCAGTAGATTTTAACAAGCCAAAGGAAAGAAGCTCTGCAAAATGGTTATATCTTGTCTGAAGAAGAAAAAACACAGTTTGTTTCCGAAATCGCTTACTCAATAAATTGTTTTAAGTAATCTGCTAAGCCTTTGGTGCTTTTGATTCTTAGTTTGTTTGTTTGCCTTTTCGTGTAGTTAGAAGTGATGTATAATGTTTACAACCACAGTTGTTTCAATGGCGTCTGTGGTGTAAACAGTTTGCAACTACAGTGATATCATTTTGTATGTGTTTCATTTATATAAATTAAAATTGCCTTTGTCATGTGCGTAAATTTAGTAAAGATGTTTGATAAAAGAAAGGAGTATGGAATTGAATAATAAAACAAATTACTAGCAACATCTAAAGGGCCACATGTGTAAATCTGCATAGTCCAGGATATGACAGCCTGGACCATGAAATCATAACTGTAGAAGATAAGCTATAGACTACAGTCATCTTAACTCTCCATCTTCCATCACCAAAATGAGGAACAATACCTACCACAATGTTGAATAAACGGAAAAATTGCTAATAACATAATTTATTAAGCTCACAACATGCTTATCAACTGTTTCTTTATACATACTAAAAGTTCTTATAAATAGTTTATATGATTTTTCAATATTTGCAATGGATATTTGTTAAAAACACTTCTTAATAATGGAGGTGTGACAGATCCTTTATGTGTGGAATAATGTTGAACTTGGAATTTTAAGACTCAAAATGAAAAATATTCCCACTTAGTGGGTTGAGAGGAATGGCAGCTATTACAAAGAAATAATGAACTGTACCATGAGTGAGATCTACTTGTAATAGGTATGTTTTGATCAGATCTGAAATATCAAGGTAAAAATGTATTCTGTGGAGGTTATGTGCCTGAATGCATATCTATGTACAATCGTGTGTGTGTGTGTGTGTGTGTGTGTGTGTGTGTGTGTGTGTGTGTGTGTGTGTGTGTGTGTGTGTGTGTGTGTGTGTGTGTGTGTGTGTGTTCACAGATGCAGGCACACACAGGTGTGCTGATGCATTTGCGCAAGGGATTTCAGTTTTCTTTATCAAATCTACTTTTATTGACAAAATAAACTGGTGTGTCTTTTTTATATAAAGTGTTAACCTTCAAATACTAGATGACACAGTGAACATTAGTGATGAATGCGATTTGTCTACAGGAAGGTAAGTGTTTTTTCTGTCATGCTGAACATTTTGGGGAACATCAGTGGTGTGTGAGATTTTCCTTCACGCAGGCAAGTGTTTTGTTTTCTATGCTGAAAGTTTTGGATATACAGAAAGTTTAGGTATTAGGGGTAGGAATGTTTGTGTGAGTGTTTGTGGTTAGGATTAGAGTAAGGACTAGGTAAGGGGATAGACGTTATATTGTTTATATGTGGATATGTGAGGGGTATGTGTGTGTGTGTGTGTGTGTGTGTGTGTGTGTGTGTGTGTGTGTGTGTGTGTGTGTGTGTGTGTGTGTGTGTGTGTGTGTGTGAATATTTTGTGCAGTGGTACTACTACGGAAAGGATTTTTTATTGTAATATGTATGGTTGGGGGTTTGTGGCAGTGGCACGGTTAGCGTTAGTGCACATATGTAAGGTGGTACAGGGGAGGCAAAACCTAACTTATTTTTTGAGGGCATCTGTTCCTATGTTTTGTATGTGTTGTGTACAAGTTTTTACATTATCTTAGAACAACTAGCATAACTATGGTGGGTATTATGCCAATGTTGTTAGTTTTCATGACATGACAAGATAGTAGAAAAGCAGTTGATGTGCAAAGAGTATAGTAAGCTTTTAGTGATGCATCAAAATTTCAGAGAAACAAAATAATAAATATTTATTATTGCACTTTTTATATGGGTCTGTTAGTATGATTATAATGGCTAAATATTCAAAAGCCAATTTATGTAATGTTGACAAAAACAATAAAAGCTATCTAGTATGCCAACAAGCAAAAGAAACTACAGGAATCAGCATGCAAAATACTTTATTCTCTGGTTTCGTCTCTTGACTTCTTCAGAATAAAATTCTCAAATATTTTTGCCAATATATGCAACAAATAACCAATTAAAACAATAGAATCTAAAACACTTAACTATATGTGTACTAAAATCAAATACAAAAACACTAAAAATAATCATTTTGTTATATACAACCTCCTACCTTATAAAAAAAACATTTGATATTGATCATATCACTAAGCTGAGAAATTTATCTGCCCCCATTCTTAGCTGCCACACTATTTCTTTCTGCTCTAAATAATTCTTAAAATCATCCCCTCTAAAATCAAAAAATCATTGTTCTGTAATGGAAAAAATGAACATTTTATATCTATCACATTCAATAGTGTGCTTAAAAAGTGCATTCTTTCCATCCTTCTTTCTAATGCTATATAAGTGTTCCCTAATTTGTTTCATGCAGTGCTCTTGTGGTCATACCAGTATAATAGGCACTGCACCTGGAACATACACAAATATAAATCACCCCTCTGGTTTTAGAATTGAATCTGCCAGGTACTGTCAAGGTGTTAGGTAAACTATCTAAGGAAATAGAAGGTCCTTCTAAGATGTAACAAATGTTGCAACCCTCCCCCCATATTTAAACATCCCTTTGCTTTTCTTAGTAAAATAAGTTGGGGGGTATGATTTTTGTGTTGTCCTTTTGCAATAGAAATTTCAAATTAACTATTTCTATATATAAAACAGGGCACATTTCCTGTGATCTTAAACAAATCCTTGTTTCCTTCCAAACCTTTCCAATTATTTTGTATAATAGACAGTATAGCCTGACTATCAGCGGTCATGTCCAGGCTACAAACCATATTCTTTTTATTTTCCATATTAAACCTGATTTGAACATGTCTCCTACTAATAAAAGGTTGCTTTAATATAGGAGAAAACAAAGTATTTCTATTGGCTAATATTTCCTTCTCAATTTCTTGTAATTCTTTATTATATGCCATATTTAAAAATAAACTAGTTATAAACAATAATTAATCTCTTAGCTTATTATCTTTACTGGTCATCCTGCTAGCTCATATATATTGTCCTCTAGGAAGACTTCTCTTCATAAATGGGGGTGATTACTGCTTTGGTGTAAATAATTATTAGAAAATGTCTCTTTTCTATGAATGCTACTTTCAAATTCTTTTCTCTATATTCCACTTTATAGTCACATCTAAAAAATATACTTGGATACCACTCTCTCCTAATGTGACTCTTAAAAATGCAGACTTCTGATTTAGCAAATTTATTAAATCGTTACGGTTGTTAGAAGTTCCCTCTGTCATTAAAACGATTCATCTATGAACCATTTATAATAAATTACTTTAAACATACCATAAATAGGGTTTAAAATTTGATGCCCCCACCAGCCCAGAATAATACTGACAAGCTGGGGCTAATCTAATCCATCTAATGTTGATACAAACACACACAAAAAAACAAAAAAAAAACAGTAGACTGTGCATGATCTGAGATAAAAACCTTGGAACATGCAGCTACAAGAGATGTTTTCTTGGTGCCCCCCACATTCCTTGCTATTTATATATTGCATCTCTGAGAATGAGCAATACCATATAAAAGGCATATTCCTCAACCCATCGGTAATGTAGTAATCTTGCACAAATGTCAAACATCTGTTTTGTTCACTAAATTGCACAGGCAAAATAGATGTCAACTATATAGATAGGTTCATAGATTCATACGTAGTCACTAGACATGCACTTCATGAGACCAGTAAGAAGCCTAGCCCAAATTTCCAAACCACTGTATGGTTAAGTGACTAGCACAAGTTCACACAACAGGCAAATGAAAGTAGGAATATTTAAACCCTGAACCCTTCACACAGGAAGTTGCTCATTAACAAGACAGATCTTTAGTCCCCTGCACTAACTGCCAGAATGTCGACTTAAGTGCTTCCATATAAACATATATAGAGATAGAGAGAGAGATTAACTTAATTTTATCATACATTTTTTCTGTTGAACAGAAGAAAAGCTAGTTCGTGTGATTGAAAATAAGCTGACTACACATACTGGCTTTTATTTCTGTGCAAGATTGTGGTACAGTGGGAATAAGGAAATTTGCCCTTTCCCCACCATAGTGTGATACATACTCACACACACATGCACACGCACACACACACACACACACACACACACACACACACACACACGCACACGCATTTATATTAGATTTTTGTAATTTGCATGATTTAATTTTACATTTAAAATATGTATGCTGTACTCACATACACATGTATATATTAGATTTTTGTAATTTGAATATTTTAATTTTATATTTAAAATATGTATATTGTACATAGATATACACACGTATATGGTTTTGTGTGTGTGTGTGTGTGTATTCATTATAAAGTGGATATAAAGTGTACACACCCCTGTTAAAAAGCCAGGTTTTTGTGATATAAAAAATGAGACCACAATAAATCATTACAAAACTTTTCCCACCTTTAATGTGACCTATTACCTGTATAATTCAATTGAAAAACAAATTTGTTAGGGGAAAAATATAAAAAATAAAATCGTACAATATGCTGGTACACACCCTTAAACTAATACTTTGTTGTAGCTAACCAAAGAGAGATAGAAAGATCAAGACCCATTTTACAAACTGTTCCTGATGTCGATGATGAATCATTTCTAGCATGTTTTTCAGTTCTGCACTTGTTTTAGTGCTCCAGGCTATAAACCAGCTGGTCTGTCTTATTTACATTCTCTTCATGTTTTTCAAGTTCTTGTTTCTTTTCCAGTTCCATCTTAAGCTCTTACTGAGCACTTTTGATGACCAAGGATGTTAACAGCCCCTCTTTCATTCTCTTGAAGAAGCAAGGGACAGGGACAACAGGATTCTTGACATCATCACTGCAATGCAATCTGACATTTTTAATGAATGATGTTGCTGTGTCTCTCAATCATGACACTCCTGGTTCATTATTAAATGAACTGTGCAAAGAAATCAAAATGCAAAAAGGGAGACCAGACCACACAGAGAGACTTGATCACGTAATAAAACTAAAGAAAATGCATATAAGTTTTACATTTATGAAGGACACATCCTGAGATGCTAAAACCTGAGCAGTAAGGTCAGTGTTTCAATGCTAATTTCATGGTGGTAATGAGCAATTGTCATTTCCTTGCAAGGATGAACTTTTCAGTAATATCCAACTCAAAACCAAAACAAGATTTGAACTACAGAGAGACTTTAATCACTTACTAAAACAACGGAAAATGCATATAAGCTTTCACATCTATGTAGGATGCTTCCTCAGTTGCTAAACGGCAAGAGTGACTATGTTTAAATACTAATCACATGATGATAATTGATGAATCACAGCTGACAATACATTTGCCATGTGCATTTCTGATAAATTACACAAATTCTAATATAAAAGTAAAATACTAAGATACAGTATATATAAAGCACATCTTAGTTCTGCTTTCTTTTCTTTAAAACTGTTTTAGGCTTGCAGCCACTTTGAGACATGGCCAAACATTAGTCTTTGTTATCCAAATATAATGCATACATTCTATTTCTTTAATTATGCAATCTCCTATTGTGTTTATAGACATGTTCTTAATACCTCTAAACTTAGAAATGATCATTAGATATCTCACGGATATCCATAGATAGTGCACTTTTTGCAATAGTGAATAAAAAAATTGTAACTTTTATATAATCACTATATCTTCTAAACAAATAGGTACCCAAATTGTCAGCAACATAAATATATTTGTAGAGAGACTGATTTTATATGTCCATTTGCCACTAGAAACCTCACTTTTGAGGACTCTACATCTTGCAACACTGTATGTAATATGCATGGATTTCTGTGCAGAAAAGTCAAACAAAAAGTTGAAAGATCACATGTCTGAGCACTATTCTGATACTGGGCACAGTATTGCAACTAGTTCACTATTTAAGTATATTTGTGAGACAGCTGATATATTTTTTTTTAGTTTAGGATTTATCTATAATATTTTTATAAACAAAAGAGGAGACAATAATGAACAATGAATAATGAATAAATAATGAAATAGAATGGACAACTATGGAAGGTATCATATATTATTCCACTTCATAAAAGTGGAAATTCTTATGAATACTCAAACTATCGCCCTATTGCCATTCTATCTCCCTTATCCAAAATACTTGAGAAATGTACACATTCTCAAGTGACACAATTCCTAAACTCATATAATCTCCTCTCCCACACACAGCACGGTTTCAACAACATAACACTGCTTTGTTCTCTTTTACCAATCTAGTCAACCAACATAGAAACAATAACTTTGTATCCGCAATATTTTTAGACCTCTCCAAAGCATTTGAGATGGTCTCACCTTCCTTACTACTTGACAACTTGACCTCCCTATTCTTTGTTCCATCCACTATAGCATGGTTTAAAAGTTATCTGTCTGAAAGACAACAATCTGTCCAATGGCAAGGTGTACTATCCCCCTTGCTCCCAACTACCATAGGTGTACCACAAGGCTCAGTATTAGGCCCACTTCTTTTCTCCATATTTACCAATAATCTCCATACCACCACACAGCATGCCTCACTTATACAATACGCAGGCGATTCAATGTTCATTTGTTCAGCACCATCAATCATCACTCTACAACAACTCATTCAGGAATCTCTTACCTCTGTCGAAACATGGATCACTCAAATTCAACTTATCCTAAACTCTAATAAAACTAAATTGCTACTTTTCACCCCCAACAAAACCATGTCTGCTCCTCTATCCTTCACTGTCTCCTCCAAAAATGGCTCTCCCTCTGACCACACCAAACTCCTAGGCATTGAAATTGACAAAAACCTACTTTTCAACATCCATATTTCACAAACAATCAAAAAGGTCCATAAAAAAATGGGAATACTATATAGACACAAAAAATCCCTCACAAAACAAGCTCATATTTCCCTTGCCCAAACTCACCTACTGTCCACACTATATGTCGCTCCCATCCTCACCCATGTCAGAAAACGTGATCCTGCCAGACTTGAGACATGTTATAATAAAATCGCCAAGTTTGCTAATAACTCCATCTTCAGAACCCACCACTGCCAGGCTCTAAGGGATCTACAATGGTTAGAACACTCCCAACTACTAATCTATTACCAGCTAGTCATTGCTTACAATGTTGTTAAACATCCTGAAAAAACTCCAGCACTAGGCCAACTCCTCACCCACTATAATACAAATTGTCCTCTCTGCTCATCTGACAAATCTCTACTCTGTATCTCAAAGGCTAACAATACTGCAGGAAAGGCTCTGTTCTCTCACACCATCGCTAGAATCTAGAATAACCTCCCTTCTCCTCTGATCTTGCCCCCTACTCTTACCCACTTTAAAAACTCACTTAAATCACACAATGGAAAAATCGATGTGCCCTTGTATCACATAAGTCCTTCTGTTTCGCTCACTCCATAAACGCACCGCCCATCTCAACCACTGTAAAAATTTCTTTACAGTCTTATTGAAACTTTAACTACTGAAGAAACTGTAGACTTGCCGCATGAATATTTATGTTTAAATATGTTTTTGTATATTTATCTCTTTGTATTTCCATATTTGCCTATATAGTTATTTCTTTGTATTTCCATATTTGCTTATACAGTATTTCTTCATATTTGTTTTCTCTCATGATGTTCTTGTCGTCTCATAGTATTTTTTAAAAATTGTTAATTAAGTCGGTTATTTGCTACTGTGGAGCTTTTCTCCCCGGGTCTCCTCTGAAAATGGACCTGTGTCCAGTCGGACCATCACGGTAAACAAATGTAAAATAAAAATAAATAAAAAATACTTGGATCATAAGACTAGAGGCTGATGTTCAACCAAAAATTAATAGGGCTGCAAGCCTTATGCATATTTCAAAGAAAACAAACAGAAACTGCAATGAGTTATATAAATATATATATTAGCATTTTGGCTCTGTTTTACAATTTGTGTAATTTTAGTAAAAATGTATAGGGTAAATGTATTCCATGCTGTGATTTGCAAATTATTGTCATGTGATTATTATTTAAACACTGGCAATCTTACAATTCACATTTTAGCACCCGAGGAAGCATCTTACATATACATGAAAGCTTATATGCAGTTTCCGTTGTTTTATTAAGTGATTAAAGCATCTATTTGTAGTTCAAACTCTTGTTTTATGTTTTGGTTTCGCGATGGACATTATTGTTCACTTCATCTTTGCAAGAAAATACCACTTGCTCATATAGGTGCCTTCTTGTAAACTTCATGTTTAAACTTTTTTAGTCTCCACCAGCAACTTCCATAAAATAGGATGACCTTGGGATTCTCAAGCCACCCTACAAACACCCACAAACTGATGTATAACTGCCTCATTCCTCTCCATCCTTGACAGCCCTCTCTTACCTGACAGGCTAACTAACTTTGTGTGACCAGAGGCAGATATGGTCAGTGTGCCTCTCTGCTAGCATGACGACCTTTCTTTTTCTTTTAATTTTCCAAATTTACTTCATCACTGTTCTGAATTTTCAACTTCTTTAATAAAATGGATCTGATATCTTACTTTGTTTCTTTATTTCTTATAATTTATACGCTATAAGAAATAAAATCCAGAGGACAAAAATAACCATGAGGTATTTTTATATTAGTGGTGTTTCTTGGTAACCCCTAATGACCTTTTGGGCATTGTTTTTGAAGTAATTCTATACTATTGTCCAGTGGAGTAGGCATTGTTTCTGATTTAAATCTATTCCAGATGGAATCTTTACTTGTCTTTCATATTTAATTCCAATCAGGGTGATTCAGTATGCCTTTCAGTATCTTATAATTTGTTTCTTATAATATGCATTGTCCCTTCTTTTGTTTTACATTTATAATTGAAGGTAGTGGAGTTGCAGAGAATAGAAGAATCAATGTTCTTTATTTGTTAAGCAAGTAAGCCCACCAAGCAGAAGATACCCTTTTCACAAGTAAATTAGAAGCAGCTCAATACTGTAACCCTCTGTACTTACAAGTCAGTGGCAGATCCAGGAATTTGCAAGGGGGGGGTGCAGTCTGGTCAGTTAACTACTGGGGTGGAAGCGAGAAAGTGGGACACTAGGCACCGCCACAGTGCATGGGTCAGTGGTGAACCATCTCACTTAAGACCACCTTACCTACCTACAGGCAGCACTGCAGAGTTCTCTGGTTCCCACAAGGGAATGGAAACTGACAGTAATCACCCCTACCTCTTCACGGGTTAGGGCAAGTCTAACCTGCCCAAGCCACTATAACTCAAATCACCCGGGCAATAGTTCAGCTTGCCCCTTCACCACTGCTATTACATATCCAATTCAACCATAGAACAGTACGGTGCTTAACTACACTGCCGCATCCCTGTCATGTGCATACATTCTACAGACATTGAACAGTACGGTGCTTAACTACACTGCCGCATCCCTGTCATGTGCATACATTCTACAGACATTGAACAGTACGGTGCTTAACTACACTGCCGCATCCCTGTCATGTGCATACATTCTGCAGACATTGCTATGCTAAACTTACACACTTACACTCCCCAAAATCAGGGAGAGACAATATTAGAAAAGGCTATAAAGTACTTAGCATGCTTTTCTTGAATATGAAGTCAGAAACTACATTGAGACTGCGACCTCTAAAGATCTGCCAAAAAAGCCACAGAATCTGAACAGGAGAAACTAAGACACAAGTCTAGCATGTTTAGAAATAGCTGAGCTACATACATCAGCTGTTTAGAGCAAGAAGTCTTGACAAAGTCATAAATAAAAGTAGGACAATTTAAGTCCCAAAAATAGGGACATTTGCTCTTGCACACTTAGAAATTTGATAAAACTAGTTTTGCATTAGCATAAGGACATGAACTCCGAGACTCAATGTCTTTTTTTTTTAACTTCAGTCTTTAATGGTTTACCACTAATTTGCTCGAAAACCATAAATTTATGAAGAGCGGACCAAAAAATCTGAGGCCAAAGTTTGGAAATCCTGCAAAAATCTGTCCCATTTAGAGGTATGCAGAGAGCTACTTGCACTCTATTTTTTTAAGAGATTCAACTAGCAACCTCTCTAGGCATCAAACCACATTTAAGATATTGCACATGTAGCAACCAGTAAAGTAGACAACATGAGGAATTTGTATTAAAGAAATATGCACTACACACCTCAGTGCATCCATGATGGGGGAGACAAAGCAGCAAGGGGATTGTTGGTTACAATTTTGCAACAACACTAATGGAGTTACCTAAATGAGACTGCGTAGCAACACAGACACAATTCTTAAATCAGCTAATAGCAACACCCCCCCCTTACAAGGCAAGGCATAACCTTATATTTAAAGACACTAGTGTAACCACGTATACTCTGCATACAAGGTATCTAATAAGCACATTAGAAACACTGGGGCTTTATCAAGCCCTACCACGTCTATAACCATCTAGGATTAAAGCCTCCAACATGTACGTATTTTGCTTACAAGAGGATTACAAATCTAATAGCAATTTCTGTAGTTGACTGAGCAGCTGAATGTATCATGTTTTTTTTTTTGGGGGGGGTCAGCAGCTTGAGTGAAATTACAGTTTAAATCTCAGGTAGGTGGCAAGACAGCAGTTAGCACATAGAAGTAGAAAATAAAGTACAACTACACCCCCGCTTATAAGGTATGGCTTTCTCCACCAGATACCACAATTAAATACTTAAGGAGAAACACGTTTTAGACGTTTTATGCTTACCCCTACAAAATCTCTCCATACAACAGAAAGCAGTCAACATGTTTATTTCCAAGAGAAAAGGACCACATATGCTAGTCAGTAGATTAGCACAAAACACAGGTGGCAACTTAATAATTCCTCACCATAACAACGACAACAACAATATTTCAGGCATGGTGACTTTTAATGTCACCTTGCAGTTCTGACAGCTTGATTTGCTATAGCGAATGTTTGTAAACAGGGAGCAGCACTGCTTGGATTTTAACGTTTCTCAAACCCTACCACAGACTGTAGAACAACCTGCCAGCCTTAATCTTCCCTGAAAACTGGATGAAATGCTGCTTCTTTACTTGTCAGCAGTACGTGAAATGCCATTGTATGCTGCGGTGGTGGTGCTGCTGCGGTAGCGTTGTCGCCTCACAGTAAGACGTCCTGTTCAATTCTCAGAGCGACTACTGTGTGGAGACATGCGTGAATGGGCGTACCATCGTTGAAGGTTGCGCGTCAGGGCTGGCAACTCGGCATGTAAAAATCTACTGCCAATCATTAGCAGACCGGAGTTCCACTGTGGCGACCTCTAACCGGGAAAAGCTGAAAGACACAAGTACGTGAAATGCCATTATACTAAGTAAACAACAGAGGGGAGTAACTTTTCATCTGTTATTAAGAGGTTAATTCCACCCGAAAACATTTCCCATACCCGCTTGCTGGGTTTTGTACTAGTTTAAAGGGTGGATTTTATTGAGCAGCATTTTTGTATTTATACCCCTGACATACAGTTTTAGAAACGTTTCACTATTATAAGCTTTATAGTTCACATGATGTCTGTTTCAAGGACAGTGTCCAGCAACAGTTCAAAGTCCTGATGAGTAAAATTTGACTTAACCTGTTTCATGAAACAGCTAAAATGCTTGTTTTGAACTTGGCATTTTGATTAAAAAAGTCACCATCTATGAGTGATGTAGTAAATATGCAGATTAACAAGGGGTTCCTGATGTAATTAAGTACAAGTGACAGATAAGCAAATTGAAACATTTATTATTTACCTTAAAACAGAAGGTTTTAGTTCTTTGCCTAATGTCAGTAGCCAAAGATGATGAACAAAAAATAATGCCATTCCCACGGTTACCAGAAGATTGTGAAGATTAACAGATACCTGTATCTATCCATATGTATGTGTGTATGTATTATACACACGTATGCCTACATACGATTATATGGTGTCAAAGTCAAAAGAACTACATTACCTCAAAGCAAGATCACTCCAGTAGTTAATAACCTTTGTCCAACTAGTCATATTAATATTTTAAAATTGAACAGCATCTTCCGACAACAGCTTACAACGATTTACTGTCACAGCTCTCACCAACGCGCCAAAATTAAAAGGGAAGATGCAGTTGGAGGAAGACCGTTATAAATGTTATTAAAATAACAAATCGTCTGACTGCAATCTCTAATCACATCTCCACATCTCTGATGTATTTGGCACGTTGGTGACAGGATTCTTCTGGAAAGATGCACCTGATTTTCCAAAAAAAAAAAAAAACAAAGTTGAAAAAGGGGACAGTTCATGCCCCTGCGCCCATGCCTAAAACCGCCACTGCAAGTAGCTATTTAGTAGAAAAGTAATAATGCTTGGAACAGATTGCCAGTACAAATGACAATGGGTACAGAAAGTAATCACAGAGTGAACAGAGAGAGAGATGTTAGTAATCATAGAGTGAACAGAGAGAGAAAGATATGTTGGAAAAGCTAAAGAGGCAATCACCAAAGACCAGGCAATGCTTACAAAAGAAACTTATTCAAAATCACATGGACTTTCTCTGATTTCTCAGAGGGTTCACTGTTTTTTTTTTTCTTTTCAGTAATATATTCTATGGCTCTTATTTATGAAGTAAACAAAAACTCACTTATCTCTCAGTTTACACATTTCTTCGGTGACTTCTTTTAATCGGTGCCTTAGCTCATTTCTTTCACGCTCTAGATTTTTGTTTTCTTCCAAAAGTATTTCTCGTTCAGTGGTGGTCCTATCTAGCTTCATCTTAGCTTCAAAGTAATCCTTCTCTGCTTTGGCTAGGAGTTCTTGAACATCACTAACCTGCAAAAGAGAAAAAAAGATGTTAATAAGTCTAAAGGAAATAGCCTTATGTAAGTAACATTTAAAAGGCATTTCCAGCTTTCTAATAATTATCTCTGGCAAAATAGGAAGAAATGAAATCATGCACTATAATACAAATTCAGGCCTAATATTGCTGAGAACCAATGAAAACATGTTTATTTCAATGGTACTTACAGTTTATTTTCATCATTGAATACACTCAATGTTAGAACTACTTCTGTTTTAAGAAAGGATTTAGTTCTGTGTGTAAGAATAAAATGGGTTATCTCAGGTGTGTATTTTAAGTGTAACTGAAAAAAAAGCATAGTTAACTTAAATGCAAAAATGACAAACAATAACTTTCTTTCAAGTGAAACAAGGAAATAAGTACAGTAAGCAATGCAGATATCACTAGGGATCCACAGAAGTGCTATCAGGCCGCGTTTTAGGTGGAATTAGCATTTCAGGGAAATAAACAAACAACAAGCATACAAACAAAGCTAAATTCAGCAGGCCTGGATCTAGTCTATGCTACAGCAAACAAGGTGTAACCAAAGCAGACACCCAAGCAACCGCTACCCCAAAACAAAACACGTGCAACACATAGCTCACAAAGCCAGTGTGCTGAACAGTCACAGCCCTTAAGGCTAAACAACACACCTGATACACTTGTAATAGGTGACTCTATCGTCAGGCACACTGACGTCCCACTCACCAGGCTGAACAAGGAGAAGGTCACGGTGAGCTGCCTGTCGGGCGCTAGGATCCGCCACATAACACAAGCACTCAGGTCACTCCAAGGCAAGTACAAATATGACTCAGTCATTGTCCATGCTGGTGTGAATGACCTGAGACGTACCTCCCTGGACTACATGAAAAGAGACATAGAGGAGCTCTCTGAGCATGTAGCCCAGGCTGGTATGACCCTGACCTTGAGTAGCATCTTACCCTCACCAAGAATGATGCCACAATATGAAGACAAGATGATCAATTTCAACAATTGGCTTAAGTATTGGTGTCATTCAAAGGGGATCAATGCCTGTCAGCCTGGGATGACATGCTCGACAAGCCACGATGCTTCGCTAGGAACGGCTTGCACCTGTCACCCCTGGGCTTTCGGATATTGGCAAAGGCTCTTGCTACCCCCATAGTGCCTTTTTTAGGCAAGGCTCAAAAGACAAACCCACCTCCATAGGTATCACAAGGGATAAGAAACTAAGAGTAATGCTACTTAACGCCAGAAGTCTAAACCTCAAGATGCATGCACTCGAAACTCTCCTTAGCATGGAGAACATTGATATCTGTGCAGTAACAGAAACCTGGTTCAAGGCTCCCGAGAGCACCCACGCACTACCAGGTTATACCTCATACCATGATTTTCGGCCCCAAAACTTGGACCGAACCACAAAAGGAGGGGGAGTATCAATATTCGTCAAAGATACCCACACCTCCAGGTTGGTGGCACAGCACGAAGCATCAGAGACTATCCATGTGCAACTAACATTGGGTAAAACTGCCTTCCAGTTTATAGCCTGCTACAGACCACCCTCCCAAACACAGGAACCCCACTCGGCCTTCCTGAGAATACTGGAAAATATGAAGGTCTCTCCAAACACCATTATATTGGGCGACTTCAACTACCCAAACATAGACTGGGAGCATTACTCTAGCTCCAACACCCTAGCCCAAAGGTTCCTAGAATTTATAAACTCAGATGCTATGGAACAACTTGTTACCACTCCCACAAGAGGGGAAAACATACTGGACCTGATCATCACCAACATGGGGACACTATGCTCCAGACCAGAAGTGTATCCCTCACTGGTAAGATCAGACCATAAACTAATCTCACTGGATATTCACATCCCGACCCCACCCACTGCCCAGAAAACGACAGTGAAAAACTTCTCTAAAGCAAATTTCACATGCCTCAAAACCAAGGCGGAATCCTTCAAAGCCCCCGGGCCTGTGGAAAATACGGCCCAGACCGCAGAATCCTTTATAAACGCATTCTATGAACACCTTCAGGAATGCATGGATTATGCAATCCCAAATAAAACCAAGACCCAATCCTCCAAAGGCAGACGTCCTGTCTGGTGGACCCCAGCCATAAACAAACTATACAATATAATGAGGAAGCTACTACATGATAGAGCAAAATCTCAAAAAGGGAAGGCATCTCTGATCAGTATTAGCAAAAAACTACGGGCACTCATAAAATCGTCTAAGGCCAGCTTCGAGAGAAAAATTGCACAGGATACTAAGGATAATCACAAGGCTTTCTTTAGTTATGTTAGGAACCTGGGTGGGAATTCCCAGATATGCTCAGAATTAGTCCAAAATGACGAAAAATACACCGAGCCCACTGACATTGCCAACATCCTAGCTGACAGGTTCAGTGCAAACTCCCCCCCCCCTCCCCACCAAAAGGGCAAATATCTATCCCAACAGAGTGCTGCCCCCCTGACATCTCAGATGCTCAGGTAAGAGCCGCCCTCTCCAAAGCAAAAAACACAGCATCAATGGGACCAGATGGTGTCCCAGGCTGCATCCTACATGAATTCCAAGAAGAGCTAAACCCAAACATAAAACTACTGTTCAATCTTAGCCTTACCACAGGATATGTACCCAAAGAGTGGCGTACAGCAACAGTGGTCCCTCTCCACAAAGGTGGTGCCTCAACAGATCCTGGAAACTATTGCCCCATAAGCCTGACTAGCTTGGTCTGCAAAGCTATGGAAGGATCATCATGGACCTCATAAATAAAGATATTAGGGACCTACAGACACTGGATCCTACCCAGTTTGGCTTTGTTAAGGGCAGATCCTGCCTCTTAAACCTGGTCGATTTCTTTGAAACAGTCACCAAGGCCACTGACGAGGGGAAGGTGGTCCACACAGCCTACCTGGACCTCGCAAAAGCCTTCGATACAATACCCCACTCGGGCATTATAGATAAGCTCACCAGCTTAAATATAAACCCCTATGTCACTAGATGGGTTGCAAACTGGCTCAAGGACAGAACCCACATGGTTAGAATTGCTGGAGCCATGTCAGACTCCAAACCAGTTACAAGTGGCATCCCACAAGGCTCAGTCCTAGGACCTCTCTTGTTTGGTATATATTTCTCGGCGGTACAGGCCAACACGGAAGGACTGTGGCTGACCAAGTTTGCAGATGACTGCAAACTGGGTGCCATAATCAACTCTCCAGCCGACACAAGCATCCTCCAAAAGGGCCTCATAGAAACAGACAACTGGTGCCAGAGCCATGGCCTCAAGCTAAACGCCAAAAAGTGTATAGTCATCCCCTTTGGCAAAAACAAAGTGCCCACAAATTACCACATAGGTGGTAATCCATTAAGTACAGAAGAAGTCATTAGGGACCTGGGGACTCAAGTTGATAGCAATCTCTCATTTGACAACCACGTGGCCAAAGTGGTTAGAAAAACATTTTATATAGCCCACCTAATCATGAAGGGATTCACATCTAGATCAGGGGAGGTCATCGTGCCTCTTTACTCATCCCTCATCAGGCCCATAATTGAGTACAATGCCCCTTTTGGGATGTACCTTACCAGACACCTGCAGCAACTGGAAAGACCCCAAAAGTACCTCACCAAGAGGATCAAAGGGCTCAAACAGATGCAATATGCTGCCCAGTTAAAGAAACTCCAGCTCTACTCAGTGGCATACCACCTGCTCAGAGGCGATCTGTGCCTGACATATAAAGCCATGTCCAACCCAGAATTAATGGACATGCTGCACCTCAGAAAATCCAAATCCCATCGAGCTCTGGCTCGAGAGACTTGAACCTCAGCACTGAAATAAATAGGACATGCTGGAGGGACAGATTCATAACCCAGAGGCTCCCTTCACTCTGGAATAAAATCCCAGTCCAGGTTAAGCAGAGTCCCACACTGACTCTCTTCAAGAGGAATCTTGATGAGTGGATGGGAGATCGTAGATTTACCCCGGCTATCACTTCTGTGTCACTGTTAGACAGAGGCACAGTATACTAACCTCAAAAAAAGGCATAGCAAAATTAATTTAAAATGGGTGGCGAAAGCCAAACACACTCTAGCTAGGCTTATAAATGCCCTAGGGCAGATAGCCTAGTATGAACCTATGAACCTATGAACCTATATAAAGAATGTAAATAAAGAGTTAGTTCTTAGTTTGAAATACTATCCTGCAGTTTTACATTTTATAAAGCTAAGAGTTAGGTTACTCATTGTGGACAGATACACTTTTGCTCTAAAGGTGAACATCAGACTAGGCCATGTAGAAAGACAATGCTTCATGAAATACCAGTGGCATTCAGTACTGGAGACCTGCAACCATTTATTCTTATAGTAAGACCACACCCAATTATCGTCATGTTATGTCAGCACGAAATGTCACTGACTCAGCATTCTTTTCATTTGATGAACTGGTGTCCAAATGCTATGAACAACTGCATTGTCATTCACTGTTTGTCAAATGTAATCTGCTTTCCAAATCAGCTAATGATAATTCATCAGTTATAAAACTCTTGTTCATAGCCTGATCATCTATCATTGTTTGATGAGCTAGAATTTCACCCCTGACTAATTCCACTGCATGAGTTCCAGAGATATTCTAGAGCCTAAGGGAAAAATACAGGCATGGGATATTCTGTCATAGTCCTTTCTGTTAGGTGGCAGCCAGCAGAGTATATATATTGAGTAACATTTTCATCAAATATGCATAAATGTGAAGTATGCATATTTTTCCAGAGTGTATGCATCTTTATTTAGTATTGTTTTATTTTCTCCTCTGTAGTAAGTGGTTGTTACCATATAGAAAAATGCATGTGGGTAAGAGGGTAAATTATGATTTCATCAGTTGAATGCAGGCCAGTGAATTTGATGAGTATTCTGCATTGTGGTGAGGAGTGAGTGGTTGAAGGTGTGTTATGCATGGGGGTTTGTCAGTGTTTGTTAACAGAATAAAAGCCCAATCAAGTACAGCTCCCCCCCCCAGACACACACACAGGATCATAGCTGCTCAGGATTTGCAAGACTGCCCCTTCTATACAGTATCAAAGGTTATTAGTGTCTTTGCCTTTCTGCATCATGTAGCACAAAATTATCTTTCTTCCACAAAAGATTTGCAGCCTGCAAAAAATACTTTTCAATGCAAACAATATATAGACTTACATAGGCAGAATAAGATAAGAAAACCTCAAAGTCCAGGGTGTCCTTTAAGCACTTTCATTTGCTATGCTTATTTGTCAAACTTCATCAGAAATATGAAATTTCCGATGAAGTTCGACAAATAGACATAGTCACTATAGATGACAAATTAAAGTTTGATCTTAACATACCAAACTGTATAGGGAAAAAAGCATCAAAAGCTGTCTGATATGTAGGGCAAACAAATTCCTTATTCATTTTAGTAGAATCACCTTAGCTAACTCATATCTTTAACCCTCTCTTCTCTATGTTTCACCTATTTTGACTAACATCCAGATCTCTTAAATCTCACCCGGAGAACGCTATAATACGATAGGTAGATTTGCAACTAACCTGCCACATAAAGCTCATCATTGCTGTGTATTACATGCTCTCAACTGGTTAGAACTCCCATATCATGTAGCCCATGCACAACTTCTTCTAACCCATAAAATACTATATAAACCCTCTGTACCTGTCCTTATATCTCTTCAGTACTTCATCACTATCTCCCAAATCACCCTTTGTGCTCTCAAAAACAAAAACCTGCTTGAAATATGTAAACCAAAAAAAAGTATGGGCCAAAGTCTAGATTCACACTGTATAGCCAAACTATGGAACTCTATCCCTGAATCAGTTCTGAAGAAGTCCCAGAGCACTGTCGGGATGAAAGCACTTAATGTTTTATTGTTCTTTTAAGTTTCCTTTTTAATACAAAAAATATTTGCGAACTTCACCATTGTTCTTGCTATTTGGCTGTTTCCTTGATGTATTGTTCATTTGTCTATCCCTGAATCAGTCCGAACTATATCGAGGCTCCATGTATTTAAGTTCTCAAAGAATTTCTCAATAACTCGTGACTATTCCCGTGCACCTAACCTGCATGATCTACATCAACAAATACTTCACATTCATACTAACTGCTCATCACACTATCTGTACCATTCAACATTTGCCATTTCCCCATCATACCTCTCAGTTGTTCAGATTTTCACAGAATGCCCAGATCTTTGCCTCATATTTTTGGTTCATAGGAGATTACTAGGTTAACAGCCCTCAAGCTCTTACAAGCCTAGCCATATTCATCCCGAGTTTCCCCAGTTGTCTGTGGTAAGGTGAGTGAAGTTTGAAGAGGTGAGGGTTTATGATAGCTAACACTGACTTCCTCTGTCTGGGAGGGATGCAGGCGCCACACAAAGAGTGAATTGCGGTCACCCATCCCTTGACCTAGGTTGCGTTTGAAGAGGGTCAGAGAGGGTCTCTCTTTCACATGAACTGGAAGCTTGTTTCAGAGAACTGGCAGTCTCTGGGAAATACATCTATCTCTCCAGTATGACATGTTCATGTTGGAGGCTAGATTAACATCCCTGGAGTGAGTGACCCTCCTGCATTTTGATTTACCAATGTGTAGCATTTCCATCAAGGCAGGGTGAGAGACTGCCCTATAAGCTAGGCACAGGTCACACATCAGCACCCTGTAGGAGACAGAATAGAGTGGCAGGGCTTTCAGGCTTTCAGTATATGACTTGCTTTGTGTACCCTGTAATTTCTTGATGAGAAACCTCTGTGATCTCTCCAATTGTTGCAAGTGCCTGGTGAGGTACATACAAAAGGGAGCACTGCACTCAATTATTAGTCTGATGAGGGCTGAGTATAATTGAATTATAACATCCTTAGCCTTAGATCTAGATGTGATGCCTTTACTTATAAGATGTGCCATATATAAGGATTTCCTTACTAGTGTGGATACATAGTGGTCACATTTCAAATTGCTATCAACCTGAGTACCCAGATCACATACTACTGGGTCTACGCTTAAGGGTGTGCTGTCTTTAATGTAATTAGCAGGGATATCAGCTTTCCCAAAGGGAACAATAATGCATTTTTTCACATTTAGCTTTAATCCATGGCTTTGGAACTAATAATTTGTCTGGGCTAACCCTGTCTGTAGTATATTAACATCATTGGAGGACTTGGTGATTGCTCCCAATTTGCAATCATCAGCAAATTTGGTCAGCCACAGGCCATCCAAGTTTGCATGGACTTCTGAGAAATAGATTCCGAACAGTAAAGGGCCCAGCACAGAACCCTGTGGTATGCAAATGGTGACTGGTCTTTTGCTAGAGGTGAAATGCATAAAACGAGCCAGCACTACTCGAACACCATTTATTGTTCCATAAAGTGTGAAAACAGAATCATACCGGTTTCGGCACTTAGCCTTCTTCAGTGATAACAAATCATTCTGTTCATTGACTATATATAAAGACAGTCAAAAAGCCAATAATTGGCATACAAATTGATGAGAGTCCATTTAAAGTGACATGATACCTGATATATATCTCAAGTTTTAAACATATTAACCTTCATATTAACCATTATTAAAAACGGACCATTCAACCAGTGTATATAACAACCAATGTATATGCCAATATACTGTGACCATGCATTTTAAAAAATGCATTATAAGTGTTCATTTAAACCTGGATAAAACAATCTACCTAATCTAATAATCCATGCCTTTTCTTTTTGATTTAATAAATCATGACAACCATGTTTATCATTAAATTCCACCTTAACCACATCAATAATCTGGAAATTAAATTTGGCATTGGTATGAGCCAACGTATGTTTATATAAAGCACTAGTACAGGATTTATTTCTGACATTACTCAAATGTTCCAATATTCTAATTCTAAAAGGCCTAGATGTTTGGCCTATGTAAAAAGCCAAACAAGAACAGGTCACCAAATGGATGACCCAACTGGTTCCGCAAGTACCAAAACATCTAATGTCAAAAATGTTTGTAACATTTTTGCTGGAAAATTCTTTGGATTTTTGAACATGAACACAGAGTGAACAATGACCACAAGGGAAACAGCCCCTCAGTTCAATTCCTGACAGTGTACGTTGTATCAATCCCACTTTGGAATTTTTACCTCTCTTACACCAATTAAAGTAGGCACCCAATGTACGACCTCTCCTATATGAAAAAAGACATTCTTCAGGCAGAATGTCTGCCAATCCTGAATTGGCCATTGAAATGTTCCAATTGTTATTAATCACATCTTTAATGACATTAATATTTCTGCCAAATGTTGTAGTAAATCTGATAGGAGTCACCTTGGGGATGTATTTGTCCTTATATTTCAATAAGTGGTCACGATCAAACTGTTGTACCCACCTGGAAGCTGATACTATATCCCCATATTTATATCCCCTAGCTAGGAATCTCTTCCTAAGATCCTGCTCAAACAGTTCATAGGTATCCTGATTTGAACATATTCTTTTAACTCTTGAAAACTGCGACTTAGGTATATTTTTAAAAATATGTTGCGAGTGTAAGCTGCTAGCATCCAGCAACATATTGTATATGGGGATATAGTATCAGCTTCCAGGTGGGTACCACAGTTTGATCGTGACCACTTATTGAAATATAAGAACAAAAACATCCCCAAGGTGACTCCTATCAGATTTACTACAACATTTGGCAGAAATATTAATGTCATTAAAGGTGTGATTAATAACAATTGGAACATTTTAATGGCCAATTCAAGATTGGCAGACATTCTGCCTGAAGAATGTCTTTTTTCATATAGGAGAGGTCGTACATTGGGTGCCTACTTTAATTGGTATAAGAGAGGTAAAAATTCCAAAGTGGGATTGATACAACGTACACTGTCAGGAATTGAACTGAGGGGTTGTTTCCCTTGTGGTCGTTGTTCACTCTGTCTTCATGTTCAAAAATCCAAAGAATTTTCCAGCAAAAATGTTACAAAAATTTTTGACATTAGATGTTTTGGCAGTTGGGTCATCTATTTGGTGACCTGTTCTTGTTTGGCTTTTTACATAGGCCAAACATCTAGGCCTTTTAGAATTAGAATATTGGAACATTTGAGTAATGTCAGAAATAAATCCTGTACTAGTGCTTTTTATAAACATACGTTGGCTCATACCAATGCCAAATTTCATTTCCAGATTATTGATGTGGTTAAGGTGGAATTTAATGATAAACATGGTTGTCATGATTTATTAAATCGAAAAGAAAAAGCATGGATTATTAGATTAGGTGGATTGTTTTATCCAGGTTTAAATGAACACTTATAATGCATTTTTTAAAATGCATGGTCACAGTATATTGGTATATACATTGGTTGTTATATACACTGGTTGAATGGTCCGTTTTTAATAATGGTTAATATGAAGGTTAATATGTTTAAAACTTGAGATATATATCAGGCATCATGTCACTTTAAATGAACTCTCATCAATTTGTATGCCAATTATTGGCTTTTTGAGTGTCTTTATATATAGTCAATGAACAGAATGATTTGTTATCACTGAAGAAGGCTAAGTGCCGAAACCGGTATGATTCTGTTTTCACACTTTATGGAACAATAAATGGTGTTCGAGTAGTGCTGGCTCGTTTTATGCATTTTACTATGTTTTTCTGGCCGTTGCACTTGTCCTGCGTGCGAGGTTGTTTTTGTGGTGTTTCCTAGAGGTGAAGTCACCCACTTTGACAGTATGTGCCCTGTTGGTAAGCCAGTTAGTTACTCATCTGGTAGTGTAGATGTTAATTCCCAACTGGGAGAGTTTCTCTATAATACCTGAGTGGGGGATTGTGTCAAATGCTTTGGTAGATCAAGAGAGGTGGCATGCACTGCTTTTCCCTCATCCAGGGCCTTGGAGATTTTCTCAAAGAAGTCAACTATGTTTAATAGGCATGATCTACCTTTAACAAATCCGAACTGTGTTGGATTCAGAATTTGGAGAATACCTATGTTATTGTTAATACAATGCATAATGATCCTTTACATTGCCTAGCAGATGAGGCTAGTCAAGCTAAAGGGCCTAGAATTCCTAGGGTCAGTTGATGGTCTCCCTTTATGCAGAGGGATTACTGTTGCTGTTCTCCATTCCACCAGAACATAGCCAGTTCGCATGATGTGGTTAAACAGGGATGCAAGTGGGTCTGCTAGGTCATGATTTACGTTGTTTAAAAGGCAAACTGGGATGTTGTCTGGTCCCACTGATGCCATGTTTTTGGCCTTGGAAAGCGCCAAGATGACCTGCTCTCTTGAGATAATAGGCTGAGGAATGCTGGCAGGTATACTTTAGGTGATGACTGGAGGTGACAGGGGGGTGAAGTTTGCTCCAAATCTCTCAGCTAGCAGGTTGGCTATTACCTCCAGTTGAGTATGGCTGGTGCAATCCACAAGCAGTTCAGCACATATCTGGGTATTCCCTTTTAAATTTTTGATGCAGTTAAAGAATGCCTTGTGATTATCCTTAGCTAGGAACGCTAGTTTTGCTTCTTAATTAGCTTTGAAGGACTTGACAAGATCTCTAATTTGTTTGTTTCAGCTAGAAAGGGATTTCTTCCTCTGCTAAGCCAGTTCCCACTTGTTCTTGAACATTAGTTTATTTCTCTTGTTGTATATCCTATTTATACTAGGAGTCCACCAGGGTGGCTTGTTTTTTCAGCAAGACCTGGTTTTTAATCTGATCAGGTACAGCAGATTCAATACAACTGCTTAAGTGGTTATACAGGAAATTGGTGCATAGCTCTGCATAGGAGTCCATGTTATCTGCGTTTGATGGGGCTTTGAAACTTCTTATACCAACACTTAGTAGGTGGTAATTTGTCTTTGAAAAATGCTTAAGTGTTTTTGAGCTTGATGGGGTCTCTGGTCTTATAATTACATCGAATAAGACTGATTTATGGTCCGATGGTACCAGGGAGGACATCGCACAAAGGAGGGTGCAATGCTCTCCCATGTTAGTGAATACTATGTTCAGGACATTTGAGCTTCTTGTGGGCATGCTGACTATCTGTTCCAGAGCATTTGCATAGACAAAGTCCAGGAACCTCTGAGCCAGCATGTTTGTGGTCATGTACATTTCCAGTCAGTGGTAGGATAATTAAAATCACCAATAAGTAGGGTGTTGGGCTGTATGCCAAGTGACTCCAGTACGTCCAGGTATGTGGTATGCTTTTCCTTTTTCATGACTGGGGACTTATAGTTAGCTATGATATGGTAGGGGACTTTGCCTGTAGTTAATTGGACATGGAGTAGCTTGAGAGTCATACTGTTTGACCACTTCCGAGGTGCATTTATCCTTAATGAAGATGGTAAAACCTCCTCCTTTGGTTCCTTCACACTCAGTTTGTGGTCTGTACATATGGAAGACATTGTAGCACTGCATGGCTGGGGTGCTTTCTGTGCCTTTGAACCATGTCTCGGTCACTGCACAGGCATCAGCAGCTTCCAAAGTGAGGAATACTTCCAGGTAGCACAGTTTCTTGTTTGACTCCTAGCATTAAGCAGCAGTACTTTGAGTTTACCTAGAGAGGATTTTGTTATGTTGGGAGGTTGGTTATTTTGAAACTATCTAAAAAAGGCACAATAGAGGTGGCTAATGCCTCTGCCAGTATCTGAAAGCCTAGAGGAGACAGGTGCAGACCATCTCCGGCAAAGCAGCATTGCCTGTGACCATGTCTTCCCAGGATGACTGATATCGGATCCCCTTGGTCCGGTGTTCATAAAATTTGTTTTTTCGGGCAAATTACAGAGGATTGAAGTTATTAAATAATGACATATGTTTCAGGCTTCATATTCATCAGAAAATGCATGCCAACACCAACCCTGTTATTCCAGCTACTTTCTAAGTTTATAAGAGCAACATTTAAAATATGTCTCTATGTTTGGGCCTTTGCCCCACCCCACCCCCATTATTTTAGACTTTTTCCAGATTTTTTGTGCTAAGATGGAGAGAGGTATGTTCCCCATTCTTAGGGGGAACTTGCATATTTTTTTGAATTTTTTTTCCTAGCATAATAGACTATATTTCTAACACTTTCTATGCACTGATTTCATTCTTAATTGTCATTTATTTATTTGTTTTTTATTACTACATCACTGATATTTCTTCATGCTTTATTGTATCTTTTGTATTTCACAGTCAAATTGTATATGTGTATGTATGTATACACACACACACACACACACACACACACACACACACACATATATATATATATATATATATATATATATATATATATATATATATATATATATATGGATCTACTTTTAATTTTCGAATTACCAAAATGCCGAAAATGACAATACCTGGTTGAAAACAATAAAAGATCACAACTTCAAAAGTTTAGAGGATCATAACTAAGAAGACCAAAGTACCACAATGTTTTTATATAAAGATAATGGTGTAGTAAAGATCAGGAAGTCTAGCCTTTCTCTCAGTGTAGCGCTGTCTCGGAGCTGGTATATATCATTTGCAGGGGGTGTGGGGGTGCATGGAGGCTTGTTCCTCCGCATAAACGTTATAATAGTAGTTGTCCCTGTGAGTAATTTAGTTTAATTTTATACAAGTGTTTTACTGTTTTATGTACTTCTATATTTAAAATAAGCTTATCTCTTTTGTAGAACATTAATTTTAGAAGTGGAGAGTTGCTTATGTGTTACATTAGCTGCAGTAACGGCAGTATCAGTATTTCTTGGTTTACAAAGTAGGTTTATAGGGTAAGGTGAATACTTTTTTGAGATGGATTAATTTATGTTGTGCAATAGAGTTGTAAAAGTTTGAAATTTTGAGCATTTAAGTAGAATAGTAGATATAATTCTAGACATATGGAGAAAATAGTAGGTATAGGAAGTTTTCAACTTGTATGTTGCATTTAACTTATGAAAGTTAAATTTCTTTTATATATGGTGTGGTGTATGGCGATTTGTTTATAATGCTTTGAGTGCCTTTTAGTTGTTAGTTGTTTGGATATTTTGTAGATATGCTTTTGTATTTATTGTTTTGGTAGTGTTTCAGGCGTCAGTTGTGTGGATTGATGTGTGCAAGTTGTTTTTCGATGTTATGAGGTTCATTGTTGTGTATTTCATTTGTTTTGGTATGTCGGCTTTTTCATCTCAGTATTGTCAGTTTTGGCATTTTTGATAATTCGAAAATTAAAAGTAGATCCATGTATATGCGTGTATATATATATATATATATATATATATATATATATATATATATATATATGTGTGTGTGTGTGTGTGTGTGTGTGTGTGCGTGTGTGTGTGTGTGTGTGTGTGTGTGTGTGTGTGTTTTTTAATCACACCCATAGTACTTTTATTTGTTTTTATCTAGCTCTCTAGAGGTATTTAGTACCCAGTTGGAATTTCCTACAAACCGCCCCAGAACAGTAGACCTTAACAGTAAGTTACATGTATGCAATTCTTTCCTCTGCACACATTACATTTCCTGTCTAATTTGACCCTGTCTGTTCTCATTCCTAAATTATTACTTCCACACCACACTCACCCATATAATTTCTCCTAATTTTTCCTGTGATAACTAGCTCTGCTTCTGACTTCGGCTCTTGGATTTTGTGTTGTTTCATCTGTAACTCCATATATCTAAAGGCAATTTTTATACTGTCGCCCTAGATTTATAGCAAGCATATATTCTAGTAGTTAACCCGGAGGTTTAAAGCTATAAGCTAGTAACAAGCTGCTACCTTTTGTTCAGGGTTTGATTCCTTCTGCCTGCTTTATGACTAATCAAGTCAATTAACCAGACAATGCTTTGAAGAAATTGGGTTAGGCTCCTCAAAGGTCTCCTGAAATACATGCCTAGTAGTTAACTATGAATCTATATAGACATTTTTTGTTTTGTACTTCCTGTTCTTGCATGTGTAAGATAACGCTGTGTGTATTTACTTTTGTTTCCCTCTTTGTTTACTGAAATGCCCTTCTGTACAAATGACCATAGGTGTTTACTAGCCTAATGACCACAAGGGCCTTTTTAAGCCTAGCCATGCATCCCAAATCTCTGACAAGTTCTGGTACCCTTGATAAGTATAAGCAGGGGCTTGGGAGATGAACGATTTACAGGTTGCCATTAGACACATAGGTGCCAAACCCGGGATGAATTTCCTTTTCCCCATCCAATTGTCAAAGTTACACTTGAATTGGATTAGGAAGGAACTCTGCTTCACATGGATGGGGAGCCTGTTCCAGAGACAGAGTAGTCTCTGGGATACACACCTGTCTAACCAGCAGGCTCTATTTATATCACAGGCAAGGTTTAAGTCTTTAGAACAGGAAATGCTGGTCTGTTTGTTTTGTGGATATACAGGAGATCCATCAGAGTTGTGTCTAACAAAACCCTGTATGCCAGGCATAGATCTCACCTCAAAAGCCTACAGGAGACAGAATACAGGGATAAGGCCTTGAGGTGGTCTGCATAGGACATTTTATTTATGCCCTGTATTCTTTTAGTGAGGAACCTCTGTGGAAATTCCAATTGTTGGATATGCCTGGTTATGTACATACCAAAATGGTACTGTACTCAATGATAGGTCTGATGAATGCCAAATACAGTGAAACAATGACTTCCTTGGACCTAGATGCCATGCCTTTGTTTATAAGTTGTACAACACAGAATGATTTCCTCACTACTGTAGACATGTGATGGTCTAAGGCTAGATTACTGTCTATATGTGTCCCTCAGTCCCTGACTACTGGGTCAGTTCTAAGGGCTGTGTTGTCAATATGATAGCTACCAGGGGTGGATGAATTCCCAAAGGATACTATTATGCATTTCTTGGCATTTAGTTTTAGTCCATGGCTCTGTCACCAGTTGTTTGTCTGTGTCAGCCCTTCTAAGAGAACATTCGTCTCAATGTGGGATTCAATGACAGCTCCTAATTAGCAATCATCTGCATATTTAGTAAACCAGAGACCACTACCATTGGCATTGACATCAGAGAAGTAAATGCCAAAAAGTAGTGGTCCAAGGACCAATCCCTGATGCACTCCACTTGTGACTGACATCTTTGTAGAGGTGGACTCCCCAGTTCTAACTTCCTGGATCCTGTCTGTGAGCCAGTTGGCTATCTACTGGGTGACATACGGGTTTGTACCTAATCTCTTGAGTTTGACAACAATGCCTGAGTGGGATATTGCATCAAATGCCTTGGTCAGGTCAAGATAGGCAGTGTGAACCATTTTTCCCTCATCCTTTGCTTTGGTGACCTTTGCAAAGAAGTCCATCAGGTTGAGTAGGCATAACCTGTTCTTGACAAAACCAAACTGGGTTGGGTCCAGTGTCTGGAGGTTTACTATATCACTATTGATCATCTCCATGATAATTCTTTCAGTGGCTTTACATATAAGGCTAGTGAGACTTATAGGTCTGTAGTTTCCAGAATCTGTAGATGACCACCCTTTGTGCAGAGACACAAAGCCTGTTTGGAGGCTACAGTTAAATAGCAATTACAGAGGGCCTGATAGGTCATGTTTCATGCTATTTAGAAGGCATCCTGGGATATTGTCTGGGTCCATTGATGTAGCGTTCTTGACCTTAGAGAGATCATTAAGCACCTCTTCCCTAGTGATAGCAGGGGAAGTTATATTTGATGGTATTTCCTGAGGGAAGGTTGAGGGGGAGAGAAGGTTAAAGTTGGAGCTGAATTTATCGGCCAGTAGATTTGCTATATCTTCTGACTCATTATAGGTGGCTCCGTTTACAATGAGTCCTACTCACAAATGTACATTGCCCTTGAGATTGTGGACATAGCTAAAAAATGCCTTTTGGTTGTCCTTGGCCTGGGAGGCCAAATTTACCTCAAATTCGGCTTTGATAGACTTTTTCTTCTGAGTTGTTTGTTTAGTTTGATGAGAATGCTTTTTTTTTTGCTGCTCCTTGTAATTTTTGCCATGATATTCTTCCTTCTGTTATACAGCCTATTAATTTTGTGATTCCACCAGGGTGGCTTGTTTTTTTTTTTTTTCAGTAATTTTTATTTTCGTTTTACATTTGCAAAAACCATATAACTATTCCATATTTACAAAATGACCATATTTGCATGTTATACATTGTGGATAAAGTAGAAACATGTAGGTCATACAACATACCTAATTACAATATATACAAAGATGCTTTCCCAGTTAATGTCATTAGTCTAAAAACAGCACATACAAAAATTATACTTCATCCATAGTTAAGCTGTGTACTCATGGGAATACTTCCAGTTCATTTAAGATATGGTGTACCTGGTGCTTTATGCTAATAAGATGTTATAGGACTGTTACCAGATTGCTCGGGCTTTCATATTTTTGTTTTTTTTTGTCCAATACTATCTTATGTGCTAGTAGATGTTTAATAGCAGATTTTTTGAATTCCTCCCAAGAGATACTTACAGGATCTAACCATTTGCAAGCTATATATAGCTTCATTAATAAGAAAATTGTTATAAGTGGGTTAGCTTGTTTTCCTGAGATGTTGGCTGGGAGGATGTGTAAAAGAGTAAATTCCCATGTTAGTGTTGATGCTTGATACCCCATTTTTTGCAGTTGTAACTTAAGGGAATTCCAAAGCTTGAAAACACATTTACAACTCCAGAATATATGTATTAGGTCTGCAATCTGGTCTTTACAGTGTGAACAGTACGGGGACTTAGTTGCATTGAATTTGTGAAAAATTGCTGAGGTGAAATAAGCGTTATTATTAATCATGAGTTGCGTGTAAGAGAGTTTTTTTAAGTGGAATAGTTTTCAATGTTAAGTTGATTGCCTTTTCTATTTGCTGGTCATACATATCTGGTTTTAATTTTCTCCAATAATTAGAGAAGAGAAGGTCTTTCTGGAATTTGATTTTCCCTATCATTTTGTATGAGTTCGTTATTGTTTTCCTTGACATTAACATAGTCTTCCAAAGTAGGGTACAGTTTTCAATGTCACTTTCAAGTATGGTAAGGTTTTGGAGGTAACTGGAACACACCTCTTTGATTTGTCTTAAAATTATTATATATACTTTAGGTAAGTTTAAATTACTTCTTAATTCATGAATTGTGCTATTGAGGAATGGGTAGATATCTTGGATTCTCTTATGCTTTAACCGAGGGAAGGAGTCTAGGTTTAGCATCTTATTTATTTTTAAGTTAGGATTTTATGGAGGGGATGTAGAATTAACATAGCATGTCCAAGGTTTAAGGAGTGAAAAAGTTTTTGTGTTATATTTATAGAATGTTTTAACAGCTCTATTATGTAATAGGCTTGTAAATCTTTTTTTATTTAAGAAGGGAAGCGCTTTGGGATTGATGTCTAGTGTTTTTATATACCTATAGTATATTGTTACCCAGGCCAGTGAAGCAATCTTTGCCGAGGGGTCATACTCTGCTATTCTCAGTATTCTATTAGTGTTGATAATAGAGTAGTAGGTTTTGAAATCTGGCAAGTTCAGACCCCCTTTGTTCTTGAGAAGTGTTAATTTTTGATAGGAGAATCTAGTCTTTTTAGTTTCCCATACAAATTTTGCTAGAAAGGTATAAATTTGTTTGAAGAATTTATTATGTATAGTTATCTGAGATGCCATAAATATATATATTAATCTAGTTAGTATGTTCATTTTAATTATTGATACTTTAGACAAAAATGGTAGCTTAAGGTTATTCCATCTTGTACAATCTTGTGTTATGTTTTGCCATTTAAGAGTTACATTATGTTCGTAGAATTCCTTGTTATTCTGAAAGAAAGTAATCCCCAGGTATTTGGTCTCTTCTTTTATTTTTATTTTTTCTAAGAGAGGTATTAGGGAGATGAGTCTAGGTGGCCTTAAGGGGAATATATTAGTTTTATTAAGGTTTAATTTGTAGTTAGACATGTATGAAAATTGTTCAATTGTGGTTATTATTTTGGTCATGACTGAACTTGGTGTAGTAAAGTATATGTTTAAATCATCTACAAATGCTGAGAGATAAACTTTGAAGTTATGTATTGAGGGGGGATTATGATATGTATTTTGTTTAATATATAGGAATAGGGGTTCTAGGTATAGGTTGAAAAGAAATGGTGATAGCGAGCAGCCTTGTCTTGTTCCATTTTTTATCAAAATTCTGTTTGACCATGTTTTGTTTATATATAGGGATGTATATGGATTACTATAGAGAATTTGAATGATCTGTATAAAATTTTTAGGTGTGTCAATGTGAGGTAATGTTTGCAGCACGAATTCAAGAGTGACCCTATCAAAAGCCTTGTAGGCATCTACTACCATTGTGAAGATGTTGGTATTTCTCTGATTTGCAAAGGATATTAACGCTTCTAATGTTAGCATGGCACTGGTCGGTCTACGTGGTGTAAACCAAGATTGTTCTGGAGAAATTATGTTCTCTATCAGATTTTTAACTCTGTTTGTGAGTATTGAGGTCAGGATCTTGGTGTCTATATTTAGAAGAGAGATGGGTCTATAGCTATCCAGATTTTTAGTGTCCACTTGGTCTTTTAATATAAAAATAGTTTTAGAGGCGTTAAAGTGAATATCATGTATGTTGTTATTTATTATATAGTTCAGCACGTGGTATAATAATTTGGCAACTAGTGGACTGAAGGATTTATAAAATTCTGAGGTAAGACCATCCGGTCCTGGGGCCTTGTGTGGTTTTAGATATTTAGGTGTTGTGGTAATCTCGTTAATGGAAATGGGCTCCATTAGTTTTTTTTTTGTTGATCTAAATCTAGTTTAGGGAATTTTAGTTTTTGAAGAAAAAGATCCCTACCCTCCTTTGAGGCTTGTAGAGTTTGTTCTCCATATGTTTGAGTATATATTTGTTCAAATACTTTGATAATTTCCTCATTTCTTGTATAGTTTTTCCCTTGGTAATTTACTTCTGCTATAATTGAGGTGGATTTTTGTTGAGCGATAATTCTGGCCAATGCTCTGGAAGGAATTTGGGTTTCTTCTGCGTAATTAGACAACTGTCTTGTCTCATAAAAAGATACATTTCTGTTCTCGAACATATATAGCTCTCTTTGTAGTTTTAGGAGATTAATTTCTGTTTGATTATTAGGGTTATTTATCAGTTCTTTCTCATGTTGTTCTATTTTCTCCTTTAATTTATGTTCCTGTTTCAGTTGGATTTTTTTATAATATGCTGCTTTTTTAATGAAAGTTCCTCCGATTTGTGTTTTGGTCAATGCCCATTCTATATCCATTGGTGTTTGGGAATTGAAGATATTTACAAGGGGTGTTTTTAATATATCCTCAATCTCTTTTACTACATCTGTTTTGAAGAGCAGATTAGGATTTAATGACCAGTTATTATCTCTATTTTTTAAAAACCTTTTTTGTCCCAGTTGATACTCAGTGTAACTTTGGAATGATCCGACAGAAATCTAGTGTGTTTGACTATTGTAGGGTCCATGTTAATGCGTATGTCTGAGATTAAAAAGAAGTCTATTCCCGCCCACATTTTATGGCATCGGGAGTAGGATGTGTAATTCCCAGTTCTGTTATCTTTATCCTCATATTTAAAGGGGTCGTATAGTTGGAAGTCTTGTTTAAGTTCATTTAAAGCTATTGTAGCTTGTCTATTATGTAGTTTGGTCGGGTTCGATTTATCCTTTTCTGGGTTTTGATATATGTTCCAGTCACCACCAATTATTAGATAATGATCTTCCAGTTGGTTTTAACACCATTATGGGGTTTGGAAATACCGTGTTAGTAAATGTTACATAGCACCACCTTCCCTCTTTGTCAGCCTTAGTTTCAAGTATATTATCATGAAAATGTTTTTTAATTATTATGGCCTCTATTAGTTTTGTCCCCAGAAGCTATAATTTGTCTTATCCACTTTTTTTCCCAATATCTGTCCATTGCTCTGAAGTTAAATGAGTTTCTTGTATTAAGATGAGATTAGCTTTGGTTTTCAGGGCTAAATGCAAAAATAGTTTCCTTTTTTCTTTATTTTGTAGTCCTTTAACAATCCGCATTTCAACTTCCCACATTTATGTGATATATATGCTTGTTTTAACTGATCTGTATGTTAATTTAACTTTATGGTCTTTGTATGTGTTGTTATAGTGTATCATTGGAAAGCATCTAACTATTCCTGTCCCTACACTGTGCCTACCCACTATACCCCTGGACCAGGAAGAAATGGGGGAATACAATGTGATTTTAGTATGTACCATAAGATTCCCACTAATATTAAATTGTGTTTTTTCTTTATGTATAAGTTTGTGACATGGTATCCCCCTTATGTTACTATATACAATACTGACAAAGCTTAACAGACTAGTTCTCTACAAAAAACACTGCTGAGTTGTATCCCTAGTCTCAACCTTTAAACTATTATACCATTAGAGTACTGTGGTTAAAGTACAAGACATACAGCTTATAAGTGTATGATCTAGTCCTCCTAAACGTGAATTTTTAAACAACATGTTAATGATCAAATTCTCAATTAGATATGGCAAAATATACAATAATGTAACCTATATTTTTAAACCAGACATGTCATATTTAAATGATCTTTCGCCATATATTTCTCTTACCTTCCCTCTTCTTATATATATATAAATTACCCAGCTTCTGTGTTCAGGCATTCTTCTGTAGCAATCTATAAGAAACTCAGATTGCATTATTGGCATCTAAATAGAAGTGGGTATATGAGAAAAAAAGGGTTTGCAAGCTTAGGCAGGTATATATACTGTTAAGACTTGCTTGTTTAGATTATATTTATATCTTTTGCAGTCATCTAGGTTGTATTCATATTGTCATATAATTAATCTCCTCTAAACTGCTTAAACTCTCATTCCTGCAGTTATTCCAGTTAAACATCAATATTTCAGTCAAGAACCATTTACTTAGTCTGGTTCTGCCAGACTCACATCCAGAAATTAAGACTGGATTCTTTACAATAAGCTTGTATTGGAGAATCAAAGTCACAATTTTGTTTTGGTACAACAGTACCTTATTCTTCTGATTCTTCAAAGTCATGTTTGCAGGATTTACTAGTCATCTTTCAGTCAGTTGTTATCTTATTAATTGTTTTATGTCAAGTTTTGTGATTTTGAGTCAGAAATCACTTCTTGGTCTTACTGTACCTTTCTTTCAGGTCGTTTTGGTTTTATAGTGGAGCTTTTGAGCTCGAAGGGGGACTGTTTTAAGATACCAGTTTCTTGGGAAATGGTGTCACCTTATATTACGCGCATCGGAAATGGTAGCCGAATTTTAGTTCCTACCTGGTTTTCATTTCCTTTTCCTGTGTTCCTCATGGCTCCCATCATTGATTTAAGGGCCTAGGCAGCAAGGGGAAGCTCTCAGGGTGTGTATCTCATAAAAAACACTCACAATTCGGTCCAATTTTTACTGAAAGGTTGTTTTTAATTTCCAGGCATTTTATTTAGTTTCTGGAGGTGGAATCTGCTTGAAAACTGACAGGAAAGTCTCTTTTGCTTCCTTGGGGTTAGCAATCGTGTATTTAACATCTTTTGCATTGAAAATTAGAAGGTTTGGGTATTTCATCTGGAATTTTATTTTCTATCAGAAACTTGCAGCATGGAGATAGAAGTTGCCTTGCATGCCTTATCTGAATGGGCAGATCTTGAGCAAAGGAAATTTTATTATTATTCCAGGTGAGTGACCCTTTCTTCTTTGCTGCAAAGAGTATTTTATTTACATCTTGATAGTTTAAGATTTTGGCATACACAGGTCTTGGTCTCAAGGATGATTGAGCTTCTCTCAGAGCCCTGTGGGCTCTCTCTATTATTATTTGTTGTGTTGCTTCAGAATCATCTAGTAAAGATTTTAGTATGAGTTTGATAGTTGGTATTAGATCAATGTGTGACACAGTTTCAAGGATTCTCCTTATGATAATATTGGTTCTCCGAGCTCTTGCTTCTAAATCTATTATTTTTGCTTGTAGACTTTGCAGCTCTTTGTCATGGGAATCAGTTCTCTGAGATATTGAGTCTAATTTTATTTCATTTTCTAGTATTTTTGCTTCAGATTTTTCAATTCTGGTTAGAATTTGATTAAATGAGTCTTCAAATGTTTGAAACTGTGTGGATAAGTCTTGTATTGCTTGTTGAATGGGCAATAAAACTGTTTTTATATCTTCCAGGCTAGCTGGCTGTTCTGACTTGGTTTTATTTGCAGGCTTGGAATTGTCAGATTGCTTATTTGTCCTCTGCCTTTTTGGAGTTGTGTCTTTGTCTGGTGAGACTAGTATCGAGAATTTGGTTTTAGTTGTTAAAGTCTCCATATTATTTTCTTCTTTCGACATCTTACTTTTAGGTAAGTTTTGCAGACTTTATGTATGACTGCAGGGCCACAGCACCACATGGCTACAGATGATTTCTAGAATCTTAGTTAATCCTTTGGTGTTAAAAGGAAGCTATTGCTTTGTTTCCCTTCTTTTGAATGCTGTTTGTTGTCTGGAATATATATTTGTTTTTTGAGTTAGTTCTGTACTTATTCCTGGTGGGTACAGTTGCCTCTGTGCAGCTATTAACATGCTTATATAGGGTTTCTGTGAACAGTTCTGCATATGCAGCAGTGTTCTTAGGGTTTATGGAGGCTTGACCTTATGCCAGCTTATCACTTAATGGCAGGAAGTTAGCCTTAGAGTAGTTCCTGAATATTCCAGTTTTAGCTGGGGGTCCAGGTGGTGGTGCTGCAGTAGCGTTGTCACCTCATAGTAAGACGTTGTCCTGTTCGATTCTCAGTTAGAGCGTCTTCTGTGTGGAGACATGCTTGAATGGGCGTACCTTCATTGAAGGTTGTGCATCAGGGCCGGCAACTTGGCATGTAAAAATCTACTGCCAATCATTAGCGGACCGCAGTTCCGCTGTGGCAACCCCTGACTGGGAAAAGCCGAAAGACACAGCAGCTGGGGGTCCAGGTTTTATTTTTACTTCAGAGGAGACCATTTTGTGGTCTTACCTTACCAGTGAAGGCATTACACTAGGGGCGTGCGCCACTCTCCCATCCAGTATCCAATATTATTATTCTTTCAAATCTCGACTCAGAGAATATCCGTCCAACAACTGGATCTGCCAATGCTCCATACCAACTTAGCACCCATTTGTAATTTCATCCCCGGTATGTTCTTTTCTTGTTTTCGAGTTATATTACAGTAAATTCTCATCACTCTTCCTACTTGTGCTTTCCTGTCCTTATTATAGCCTTTTATAGACTTCCTACCAGTAAACCTTATATTTGGGATATTCCTCCATTTTCCTTTCATACTCTACCTGACTGTATGCATATGTATATGTGTGTGTGTGTGTGTGTGTGTGTGTATATATATATATATATATATATATATATATATATATATATATATATATATAAATTCAGACTTCTTTTAGGCGTAGTAATTAATACTGAGCTAGTAGAAAGGAAATAAAAACTCAGACACTGAATAGATGATTAAGCTTTCGTTCTTATTCAGGTGGAAGAGCTTCATCAGAATAACCTATAGTCAACAATACTTACATTATATGTAACTAGAGTCACATGTAAACAAAAAAACAATTAACTACTTATACCTTATTAGTACAGTAACCAATAGTACAACCAGACAATATTTAAACTGTGCCAATCATCTAAACACAATAACCATGAACATACATATGAATGACAGGGACATGAATATTAAATAAACACTCCCTTGTGTTAGCTTATCATTGAACAAATATACAGTGTGCACACTAAATATGCATGTAGGGGACATGAATATTCATATAACTGTACAAATGGTGACTAACAAGTGTGTCAAAGGTCATGGATGGATGCAAATACATTTTGTAGAAAGAGAGCAACTGTCAAAATAGAACAACTGCCAAAATAGAATTAAATCTTCCATTTTAAAGCGCATTTAATATTAACACTTTCATTCAGACCAGGGTATGCTTCAGAATTAAGCAGTAATTGCCATTTAAGTTCTCTTAGTTCTAAATATAATTCCCAATCTCCAAAAAAAAACAGTTAACTTGTTCTAATACTATGAAGTAAAATTTACTAAAAGAAGTACAAAAAGTGCTATGTTTACAAGGGCATTATTTAAGTTCTTTGCCCTGATGGCTCCTAGATGCTCCTTAATTCTATCTGAAAGTTTTCTTGCATCCATCCATGACCTCTGACACACTTGTTAGTCACCATTTGTGCAGTTATATGAATATTCATGTCTCCTACATGCATATTTAGTGCGCACACTGTACATTTGTTCAATGATTAGCTAACACAAGGGAGTGTTTATTTAATATTCATGCCCCTGTCATTCATATGTATGTTCATGGTTATTGTGTTTAGATGATTGGCACAGTTTAAATATTGTCTGGTTGTACTATTGGTTACTGTACTAATAAGTTATAAGTAATTCATTGTTTTTTTGTTTACATGTGACTCTAGTTACGTATAATGTAAGTATTGTTGACTATAGGTTATTCTGATGAAGCTCTTCCACCTGAATAAGAGCGAAAGCTTAATCATCTATTCAGTGTCTGCGTTTTTATTTCCTTTCTACTAGCTCAGTATTAATTACTACGCCTAAAAGAAGTCTGAATTTATGTAATTAAGATTCTTCTAGTGCACGGTGTTTAGTTTATATATATATATATATATATATATATATATATATATATATATATATATATAAAGAAAAATATAGATGGTTTACTACTGAAATCTCGAAAGTGAAAATAAATTAGTTCCCAAATGTCAAGAATTAATGTTGAATCTGCAGATTTACAACTGTTCAGTTAGCCGTAAATCTGCAGAAATTGCCAAAAATGTCAAATTCGACATTTTACAGCAATTAATGACAATGTAACCCTTGCCATAAATCCTCAACTCCTACAACTAACATACCGTTTTTGCAGGGGGCAAGCCCCCCTGCACCCCCTGTGGGGGGGCTGCGCCCCCCACACCCTCCAACTATATATTCCAACTCCGAGATCATACTACAGTGAGGAAAGGGATGTATTTCCCTAACTGCACTGTACCGAAATCTCTGTACATCCCTTTACATTTGCAAATGCACAGGACATTCGCAAATATAACATTCGGACATTTGGAATGCACTCTTATGAATTATTCAAACATCTGTTGTTCGAATAAGTCATAGGTGTACATTCCAAAGTGAGGATTTTAATAGTAAACCTATATATATATATATATATATATATATATATATATATATATATATATATATATATATATATATATAAAAAATGTGTCTACTTCAAATGATCAAAGTTTTAAAACTTCGAATTTCATATGGTTGAGACCATATGATCGAAGTTTCAAAACTTTGAACACCTGAAAGAAAAACAAAAATAAAAAAAAATTTTCCTGGACATTTTTGCAGGGGTCAAGCCTCCCTGCACCCCCACACCCCCTGCTATTTAAACATACCAACTCCAAGATTGCACTACAGTGAGGAAAAGGGAAAATTTCCCATTCTACACTGTATGGAGATCTCTGTTCAGAATGTTCAAAGTTTTCAAACTTCGATTATTAAAGTCTTGGCCATATGAACTTTGAAGTTTTAAAACTTCAATCATCTGAAGGGGACCTACATATATATATATATATATATATATATATATATATATATATATATATATACACACACACACATATAGTGTAATATAAAATAATTGTTTATTTCTTCATGTATCCATAAAGTGTACTTTTCTACGGATGATAGTCCCTGTAAGCAATGTAAATTTGAATTTAACTTAATTTGTTTTTGTGTATTTTTCATGTATTCATATATTGTAATTTTGTTGTGATGAAAATTCTGAAATTAATGTAAATTTCTAATTTTGCTAATTGTGCTTCTGGAGCTTTTCTCCCTGGGCCTCCTTTGGTGGGTACAAACCCAGTCAGACTTTCCCGGTAAACAAATGTCAAATAAAATAAAATAAATAGTGAGGACCAGATCCAGTATGGTTGCATCCCTGGTTAGTGTATTGACAATATGGTCCAGGGAGTTTATGTTTACAAAATCCAGGAATCTCTGAGCCTGCATGTTTGGTGTCATATAGTAATCCCAGTTAATAATAGGGTAATTAAAATTGCTCATGAATATGGTATTGGGTTGGATGGTGAGTGTTTACAATACATTTAAATACATAGTATGGGTTTCCTGGATCACAGAGGGGGACCTATAGCTTGAAAGGAAGTGGTACTGGATTTCACCTATGGTGATCTAAACATGGAGCAGCTCAAGTGTATTGTCCTGTTAGACCAGCCTTGAGGTATATTTATTTTTTATGTAAATCTTGAGTTTGTTTGCTCAAAGCTGCAGTGAGTTAGGCCTTCTGCCCTTACTCTACTGTTTTCCAAATACCTGCTGAGAGACTACAAAATCAAGCACTTATTTTCAACTGTTTTCTGCACTTTCTGATTAACTAAAACAACATTTCTGCATATCTGTTTGTTTAAATACTGCAACTGCATTTTACCTCATTTTTCAGATTGCCTGCTAATTGAATTCCTCTTACAGCTGTAATTACTATTCATCTGCTTATTTTGTTCATTTTACTTATTTGCTGCATTTGAAAAATACTAGCATAGACTAGGTTCAGATTTTTGCTGAATCTAGTACTGTTTGTGACCTTTGGAGCTTGTAAAACAGTTAATCTTTTGTCTGGCGAGGCCACCCTGTGCCCTTGTGGGAGGAAGGTACAGTTTGGACTGATCTAGCTAGAGTTACTGTTGCAGGGTTCTGTTTAGGCTGCTTTGATTGGATAATTTGAACTTTGGCTGTTTCCTGTTTTTCTGCTTTAATAAGCCTCTGTTTGAACCAGTTTGTGCTTGTTTGAGCCTGTTTGCACATCACTCACTACTGTGGGAGAGATTGTCGGTTACAGATGCCTGCTATCTAGCCTTGCAAATATTACTAAACCAGAGTTCTTCATGCCTAAAACTACTTATACCTGCCCCTGTTGCATTCCCTCTTCAACTGTGATAGCCAGACCAAGATTATTCCTAAGACCATGAACTGTCAATTTCCCTCCTTTTCTTCTACCAGCCTAGTTGATATAGGTCTACTAAGGCAGTGTACCAACTGCTTTATGTACACTGACAACCCCCTACTTCTAAATTGTTCCTGCACCATTTGTGAGAGATGCACCTACATTATGACTTTGGAATGACAGCTCTCTCACAGAATAGATAGCGATACAGAGCAGGTTGTCAGGCCATCTACCACAGCTCCTACTCATGACACACAGCATACACATAGACCAACATATGTGGAGATACTCACAAAAAAATCTACCTAAACAAAAGAGACCTCCAAAACACATACATACTAAACCAATCATAACACATAAAACGCACAATACACATAATGACACAAACAGAAGTGTCTCACCATTAAAGCCCATAAAGCAACACACATCCAATCCAAATATCTTAGTCATAGGAGACTCTATAGTGAGACACAGAGACATCCCCTCACCAGGCTGAACAAGGAGAAAGTCACAGTCAGCTGTCTTTGTGTTGCCAGGATTTGTCAGATCATGGAGACACTCAAGTCTCTCAACAAGTACCATTATGATTCGGTCATAGTACATGTTGGTGTAAATTACTTGAGACATACCTCCCTGGACTACATGAAGAGAGACATGATTGAGCTCTCTGATCATGTGTCACAGGCAGATATGTCCCTAGCCTTAAGCAGCACATTACCCTCACCTAGGATGATTTATTTTATTAATTTATTTATTTTACATTTGTTTACCAGGAAAGTCCAACTGGACACAGGTCCTTTTTCAGCGGAGGCCCTGGGAGAAAAGTTCCAAGGGTAACAAATACATACAATAGAGAAACAAATACAGCTAAGTGAGAAGCAAATACATACAAGATAGTGGTTTCAGACACAATAAGTAGAGCAACAGTAATTTACATAAAAACTGGTTGTTTACATTTAGTGGTTATATTCAAATGATTATGTACAGTGAAAGTGAAGATACCATTAGTGCTAGAGCATGCTAGTAGAGTAAGAGTAATGGTAATAGAGTGAAAAGGAGGAATAGGTTATCCAGGGGAGATGCAGATGCAGAGCCAGATGTTAGTAAGGTGCGTTTTTAGAAGTTTTTCTAAATTGAGGTTTTGAGGAGTTAGTTACTAGTGAGTTGGGTAGGTTATTGCAGTGTTTGGGGATGTAGTTGAAAAGAAGTGATTCACCTGCTGAATTGTTAGCTTTTGTGGTGTGTAGAAGTAGTTTGATGCTGGAGTGAAAGGATCTTGAGAAGGAATATGGCTGAATGATATCTTTGAGTGCAGGGTTTTTTCTGATTGATAGAGTATTTTGTGGACGAAGGTAAGTTGATTAAAGAGAAGATGAGGGAGTTCAAGCCACTTGAGCTGCTTAAGTGATGAGCAGTGATGTGACTTGTATGAGGCATTAGAGGCAAACTTGGAGATTTTATTGTTACAGGCTTCAGGTTTGACTAGATCTGTCTTGCAGAGGTTGTTTAAGATTGGGGAGGTGTACAGGAGAGTTGAGAGGAGGTGGGTTCTAGCAATGGTGGCTTTTGTGGTATTTGTCAGAAATATGTTGTTTCTATATAGAAGACCTAGTTTTTTGAGAACTTTTTTAATGGATTGGGCAACGTGAATATCAAATTTCAGGTTACTGTCAATGTCCGCTCCTAGTGATTTGGTATGGTTTGTTGGGCTGACAATAGTTTTATTTTTAGAGAGGATACTGAAAGTTGTGGCTGGGGAGGTGTATCTGGTTGGGTGGAAGAGAAGAAGGTTTGTTCTATTGGGATTTAGGATAAGTTGGGAGCTAGTGAATCAGGATTTAACAGATAAGAATGAATCTTGAGTAATGATATGGAGGTCTTTGAGGGAGGCAGCTGAGAAAATCAGGGTAGTGTCATCAGCGTACTGAACCACTGAGGCCTGGGGAGTAACCAAGTGGAGTTGGTTGGTAAAACGAGAAAAAAAAAGAAGACCAAGGATGGAGTCTTGAGGAACCCCTAAGATGACAGGGGGAAGGTGTTTCTAGGTTCACAGATGTTTACTAAGCTAACAACCACAAGGGCCTTTTTAAGCCTAGCCATGCATCCCAAATCTCTGACAAGTTCTACTACCCTTGATAAGTGTAAGCATGGGCCAGGGAGATGACCCATTTAGAGGTTACCTGTGTCCATTAGAGACATAGATGCCACACTAGGGATGACTTTCCGGTTTCCCATCCAATCATTCAAGTTGCACTTGAATTGGGTTAGGGAGGAGCTTCACATGGATGGGGAGCCTGTTCTATAGGCAGAGGTAGTCTCTGGGATACAAACCTATCTTTCCAGCAGGTCCTATTTATATCACAGGCAAAGTTTAAATCTTTAGAATGGGTAATTCTGGTGCTGTTTGTTTTGTGGATATGCAGGAGGTCCATCAGAGTGGGGTATGACAATGCCCTGTATGCCAGGCATAGATCTTCTCTCAAAAGCCTGTAGGGGGAAGAATACAAGGATAGGGCCTTGAGGTGGTCTGCATAGGACATATTATTTATGCCCTGTATTCTTTTAGTGAGGAACCTCTGTGGACATTCCAGTTGCTGGATATGCCTGGTTAGGTACATACCAAAGGGGGCATTGTACTCAATGATAGGTATGATGACTGTTGAATACAGTGGAACAATTACTTCCTTGGACTTAGATGCCATACCTTTGTTTATAAGTTGTGCAACATAGAATGATTTCCTTATCACTGTAGACACGCGATGATCAAAGGCTAGATTACTATCTATGTGTGCCCCTAAGTCCCTGACTACTGGGTCATCTCCAAGGGGTATGTTGTCAATATGATAGCTACCAGGGATGGATGACTTCCCAAAGATACTGTTATGCATTTCTTGACATTTAGTTTTAGCCCATGGCTCTGACACCAGTTGTTTGTCTGTGTCAGCCCCTCCTGGAGAACATTTGTATCAGTATGAGATTCAATGGCAGCTTCTGATTTGCAATCATCTGCAAATTTAGTCAGCCAGAGACCATTGACATTGGCCTTGACTTCTGAGAAGTAAATGCCAAAAAGGAGCAGTCCAAGAACTGATCCCTGAGGGACTCCACTTGTGACTGACATCTTTGTAGAGGTGGACTCCCCAATTTTAACTTCCTTGGTCCTACCTGTCAGCCAGTTGGCTATCCACTGGGTGACATACGGGTTTGTACCTAACCTCTTGAGTTTGTCAACAATGCCTGAGTGGGGTATTGTGTCAAATGCCTTGGCCAGGTCAAGGTAGGCAATATGAACGATTTTGCCCTCATCCATTGCTTCGGTGACATTCTCAAAGAAGTCCACCAGGTTGAGTAGGCATGATCTGCCCTTGACAAAACCAAACTGGGTTGGGTCCAGTGTCTGGAGGTTTACTATATCTCTGTTAATCATCTATATGATAATTTTTCCATGGCTTTACATATAAGACTAGTGAGACTTATGGGTCTGTGGTTTCCAGGGTCTGTAGGTGGCCCACCTTTGTGCAGAGGGATGACCATTGCCTTTCTCCATTCATGAGGCGTGAAGCCTGTTTGGAGGCTACAGTTAAATAGTAATTCCAGAGGCCCTAATAAATCATGTTTCATGCTATTTAGAAGATATCCTGGGATATTGTCTGGGCCCATTGATGCAGTGTTCTTGGTCTTAGAGAGAGCATTAAGGACTTGTTTCCCTAGTGATTGTAGCGGGAGTTATATTTGATATTTCCTGAGGGAAGGTTGAGGGGGAGAGAGGAGTAAAGTTGGAGCTGAATTTATCAGCCAGGAGGTTTGCTATATCTTCTGGCTCAGTATAGGTGGCTCCATTTACAATGAGCTCTGCACACAATTGTGTATTGTCTTTGAGGTTGGGTGAGACATTTTGCTGCCAGTGGACAGCATGTGACGTTCTGCTAGGTAACTGTGGAACCAGGTAATAGTGGAGTGACTGAGGCAAAGGGAGGAGAGGACATAGATGAGTTTGGAGTGGTTGACTATGTCAAAGGCAATGGACAGGTCGAGGAATATGGCTGATACAAACTGGCCATTCTTTCTATGCTGGTTAACTATGTTAGTAAATGACAGTAGGGCTGTGGTGGTGCTGTGAGAGGGGCGAAAACTATGTTGAGTATTAGACAGGAGCTTATGTATAAGGAGATAGTCCATAAGTTGGATGTGTATGACCCTTTCTAGAATTTTTGAGAGAGATAATAGAATTGCAATTGGCCGTTAGTTTGTTAGTTCTGTGGAGTTACCTCCTTTGTGTAAGGGTAAGACGTGGGAAATTTTCCAGATGGTGGGGACATAAGCACCAGATAATTACCTGTTTATAAGTATGGATACATTGTATGAGACTGATTCTGCTGCAGTTTGCAGGAATTCAGCAGGGAGACTGTCGGCAGCTACGGTAGTGGACTTAAGTTTTTTTAGTTGTTTTTTGATGATGTTAGTGGAGACTGGGTTTAGTGTAAACTGGTTGTTGCTTTTGGGTGGATGTAAACTGTTATGGTTTTGGGTAGGAGGGTTGTGGTTGGGACTGGTATGGGTCAGTGCAAGTTGCTGAATTGATTCTGTAAAGTAAGTATTAAATTGAGTGGCTGGTTCTTGTTGGGGTGGGAGTGGTTGATTTTCCAGGATGCAATATATTGGTAACTGCTGCCCAGAATTTTTGAGGGTTATTTTGATGTTTATTCTGTATGTTGTAATAGTACTTGCTTTTGCCTAATTTTGCTAAATTTTTTGTTTTATTTCAGAGTTCTACGAAGGTTTAGTTATTTGGGATCTGGTTTTACGGTATTGTTCCCAGACTTTATCTCTGGTTCTGAATAGGGAATCTGGATTCTTTACTTAGCCAGAGTGTGTATTTTGATTTCACTCTAATAGTTCTGGGGGGGGGGGGGGGCATGATAGTCAAGTATGTTTAGGAAGGTAGAGTTAAAGGAGAGAACAGCTTCTTCTAAAGTCAGGTGCTTGAGAGGTTCCCAATTGTAGCTTTTTAGGGTAGAGATAAAACTGTTTGAATCAAAGTTTTTTTTTGTTTTTGATTAGACAGATGGAGGGCTGACAGTTTTGATGAATGCGGTTTCTTAGGAGAAAGGTTGGGTTGTCGCCACTAAGGAAGTCAGGGAGGCAGCCTGAGTGGGATGTGAGCTTGGGGTTGCTAAGCAAAATCCATTTTGAGGATGGATTGACACTTAGAAGTTTTATCAGTCCTAGTGGGAGATGTGATGAATTGGGTGAAGCCATAAAGGTTTTCATGGGATGTAGGGTTTGGAGCGGAACAAACGAGCCACTCAATATTAAAGTCACCCATTAGTATAGTTTCTTGTGGGAGAGATGGAGGTCAATTCTAGTATACTTTCAAGTGTGGTGATATTGTTGCCTGGTGGAATATATCCAGCTATGATGTTTAGGTGTTTTTTGGGGTTAATTGTTAACTTAACAAATATCAGTTCTGCATTATCAAATTCAGGTATGGAGGGGTCCAGAAGGTCTAGTATATGGTGATCTTTGAATAAGATTGCAACACCCCCTCCTTTTTTGTTTTTTTTCTATCTTTACATAGGATGCTGTAACCAGGGGCAGTAATTTCATTGCTACTGATATCTGGTTTAAGCCATGTTTCTGTTAGTGTTACAATGTCGGGGGAGTAAAGGGATAGTAGGGCATGTAGGTCATGGACTTTGCTGTGCTTCTTATATTCATATTAAAGATAAGAAGGGAGGATTTGCATCTATGGTGGAGCAGTGTTGATGGTGAAGGGCTGGCTAATGAACTGCATTTGGGGGTGGAACCAGGATTAGGGTGAATGCCTCCTGAGCACCTTAAATGCATAATTATGTGTACAAGGAGCTTGGAGAGTTTGTGTTAAAGTTTTGAATATTTCAGAGCTACTGGTGATGTGGGATGATGAGGAAAGACTTGGATTGTGTGATAGTCTATATAGGTGGTGTGGAACAGGGTTGAGGCTATAGTGTGGTGATGTGAACAACTTGGATAGTGGAATGAGGAGGTTTGCCAGGGAGGGGGAGTAGTGGATAGTGAGTGTCATAAGTGGAGAGAGGGTGTAGGAGTATGTGTTAAGCTAGTAGTGATACAGAGGAGTCTTGTATTAAAAAGCTTCATTATGAGGTTGAGCTGGTGTGTGAGGTTGCAGTAGATAGGGAATAATGTATGAATAGTAAAAGTGGTAGGGAGAGATACAATGTTAGAGAAATTTAGGTAGGTGCTTTGGTAGGGTGTTTTTGGGAGTATTGTGTGTTGTGTACTTCTACCTGACTGAATAGGTGGAAAGGGGAAGATGAAGTGAGGGGAGGGACTTATTTAGTGTGGTGTGGAACTGGTTGGAGTGATGTTGTAGGACTGGGTGTTTGGTGGTAGGTGTGGTTATGCTAAAGTATACATTTAGGTGAAGTGTTGGTGAGGGTGAACAGAGTGGGTAGAACTGATGGAGGCAGATTGCAGCAGTAAGTCAGCCAAAAAAAAATATCTGCAAGTTGGAACTAAGGTAGGCAGCAGGTCAGTGCCATCTAAGACACCAAGGTAAAGAGAAGCAGAGGTAGTGTTTAATTTAGCACAGTGGACCTACTGAGAATTTAACTACAGCAGTATGGGTGAGGGAATGATGAAATAAATTTGTGGAGAGGGAGTGTGGCAAGGGACAGTTTTGCTGGGCTGCTATTTATAGGTTCATAGGTTCATAGGTAGGTACTAGGTAATTGGCCCTAGGGCCTATATAAGCCTAGCCAAATGGTACCCTGGCTTTTGCCACCCAAGAAAATTATTTTCCTGTGCCCATGTCAAGCAGAGCCACAGAAGTGATCCCCGGGGTGAATTTCCTATCTCCCATCTAATCATCAAGATTTTTCTTGAAGAGTGCTAATGAGGAGTTTTGTTTGATATAGATAGGTAGTTTGTTCCAGATTATGGGAAGTCTCTGGAACAGGAATCTATCCCTCCAGCATGTTCTGTTTATTGTGACAAGGTTTAGGTCCCTAGAGTGTGTAGCTCAGTGGGATTGGGATTTCTTTACGTGGAGCATGTCCAACAGCTCTGGGTTTGCATAGCTTTGTATGTTAGGCAGAGATTGCCTCTGAGTAAGCGATATGCAACAGCGTAAAGCTGGAGTTTTTTGAGACGGTCTGCGTAGGGCATCGGTTTGAGGCCGGTAATCCTCTTTGTGAGGTATTTCTGTGGCCTTTCCAGTTGTTGTAGATGTCTTGTGAGGTACATACCAAAAGGGGCATTGTACTCTATAATGGGTCTAATGAGTGATGAGTAGAGGGGAACAATGACCTCTTTTTTCCTAGATGAGAAACTTTTTGTGATGAGGTGAGCCACGTAGAAGGATTTCCTGACTACTGTGGTGATGTGATTATCAAAGGAGATACTACTGTCCACCTGTATCCCAAGGTCTCTTATCACACTTTCGGTGTTAAGTAGACTACCACTTATATGGTAGTTCATGGGTACAGAGTTTTTACCAAAAGGGATGACAATGCACTTCTTGGCATTCAGGTTGAGGCCATGGCTTTGACACCAGGCATGTCTCAGTGAGGCCCTTTTGTAGGATGTCCACATCGTTAGGAGTTTTGATTATGGCTCCTAGTTTGCAGTCATCTGCGAACTTTGTTAGCCAAAGGCCTTCTGTGTTAGCCTGTACTTCAGAGAAGTAGATACCAAACAGGAAAGGACCTACGACTGAACCCTGTGGTACTCCACTTGTCACTGGTCTGAAGTTGGATTTAGAGTCTGCTACTTTCACAGTGTGGGTTCTGTCAGTGAGCCAGTTGGCAACCCATCTTGTGACATAGGGATTTATACCTAGCTTAGTGAATTTGTCTATAATTCCAGAGTGGGGGATGGTGTCGAAAGCCTTGGCGAGATCTAGATAGGCTGTGTGCGTACCACCTTACCCTCATCTATGGCTTTAGTGACCGCTTCAAAGAACTCTATCAGGTTTAGGTGACATGATCTGCCTTTTACAAACCCAAACTGGGAAGGGTCCAGAGTTTAGAGATTACCAATGTCATTGTTTATAAATTCCATGATGATACACTCCATAGCCTTGCAGACCAGGCTTGTCAGGCTAATGGGGAGGTAGTTCCCGGGGTCCATGGTGGCTCCCCCTTTGTGGAGTGGGATAACCGTTGCTGTGCACCATTCAGTGGGCACAAAGCCTGAGGTGAGGCTATGATTGAACATGGTACTTAGGTGGGGTGCCAGTTCATTCTGTAGTTCATGTAGAACGCAGCCTGGGATGTTGTCAGGTCCCATGGATGCTGTGTTCTTGACTTTGGAGAGTGTGTTTTTTACCTGTGCAGCAGTGATTACAGGTACTTTGCATTCTTCCAGTATAGAGATGAGCCCTTTAGGGGATGAGAGAGGAGTAAAGTTAGCACTGAACCTATCTGCAAGGATGTTGGCAATATCAGTTGGTTCTGTATATTTAGTGCCATTGTGCTGTAACTCAGAGCAGATCTGAGTGTTGCCATTGAGATTCTTGACATAGCTATAGAATGCTTTGTGGTTGTCTTTAGAATCAGTGATGATTTTGTTTTTGTAACTAGCTTTGGAGGATTTTATGAGGGATCTCAACTTCTTACTGAAGCTGACCATGGAGTTCCTCCAGTCATGGGATTTTACTCTTTTTTTGCAACAGTTTCTTTCTTCTGTTGTAGAGTTTGTTTATAGCAGGGGACCACCAGATTGGCTTCCTGTTTTTGGAGGATAGCATCTTGGTTCTGTTAGGGATTGCACAATCCATGCACTCGTGTAAGTGCTTATAAAGTGCAATTATATAGGATTCAGCAGTTGTATCTCTTATGCATCAGCATGGGTGTCGTGAAGTTTTCCACTTCTGTCTTAAGAAGAGTGAAGTTGGCTTTGGAGACATTTTTTTACAGTGGTTTCTATAATGGGGTTGGGGGTGGGATGTGGATGTCTAGGGTGATTTGCTTGTGGTCGGATCTGACCAACGAGAAATTGACCTCTGGTGTGGAACATGTTGGCAATGACCAGGTCTAGGATATTGCTGCCCCTGGTGGGGGTGTGGATACGTTGATCCAAGGCATTGGAATTTATGAATTCCAGAAAACGTTGAGCACAACAGTTGGTATATGAGTAGTTTTCCCAGTTAATAGTGGAGTAGTTGAACTCACTCATTATTAGGGTGTTAGGTTGTACCCTAATATTTTCCAGTGTATCAAGAAATGAGGAGTGGGAATTCTGGGGCATGGTGGGGGATCTGTAGCAAGCTACAATTTGCATTGTGGTTTTGCCCAGAGTTAATTGCACTTGGATAATCTCAGATGCTACACCTGGAGGGCTTTCAGCTGCAAATGTAGAGCAAATATAGCATCCAGGGTTTTTAAAACCTTTGGTGTGTTGTACCTGAGCAATCACTTGGGAGGTGGGGAGGGGAGGGAAACTATCAATTGGAGTAAAGAGTAGCAGGGGAGAATCCAAGGCAGTCTGCTAACCTAGCTAATCAGGAAAGGACAGCAAAGAAGATAAGATAAACATGCAGACACCCTGTTCAAGGACTGGAAGGTTTCTCTAAGAAAAACTCTCAGTAAGAGTACACCACAGGTAGAAGTTGTATGCTGCTTACTAGTCTTCAATGACAGCTTTTATTCTCATTTATATTTGTATTCCCCTTTGCTCATTGTTTGCTACACACTATGTAGCTAAAGATAAAAGCAGCTGGAGACTTTGCATCTCTGTTTGGTGTTTAATTAGTGAAGACTAATTATTGATGGGGGGACTGAAGGCTCTGACTCTATTGAGAGGGGCTAAATACCTCAACATAAAACAGATAAGCAAAATGTATCAACATTGAAATGGATGAAAGGGGTGGGGGGCTAAGAAGAAGAAGGTTTGCAGCTGTCACCCCTGGGGTATGCACTCTAGCTGATTGTAACAGATTTTAACAAGGCATAACAGTGGTCACAAAAGCAGGCACTTACACTACACATAAGTGGAAACAGCAAGGTTCCTGGAATTAAAGCTAGAGCTGCAGTCTTTATTTTTTGATGATTTGTTGTTGGAGTTTCCTATGCTTTCAGCTGGAGTGAGAGGAGTCCTTGCTAGCACAAGTGGGGAGGGGGAGACCTGGAGTGACCAGGTGCTCAGTGGCTACAACGTGGCAACAGTAAGGTTCCTGCAGTTAAAGCTGGGGCTGCAGTCTTTATTTTTTTGATGATTGCTGGTTAGAGTTTCCTTTGCTTTTAGCTGGAGTGAGAGAAGTCCTTGCTCGCACAAGTCAGGAGAGGCTGGAGCAACCAGGTGCTCAATGGCTTAGAGATGCTACATGTAGAGAGCTTGCAGGTGATACCACAATATAAACAGAAAATCATTGACTTCTAATGGGATCCAGTTTCTGTCAGCCTGGGGTGACATGATCGCTAAACATTGATGCTTTGCCAGAGATGGTCTTCATCTGCCACTCCAGGGATTTCAACTACTGCAAAGGCACCCCATAGAGCCTTTTTGAGGCAATGTCACAAGGACAAAATTCCTGATGTAAAAAATTTCATCAAAAAACAATCTCAAGGTGATGCTGCTAAACACTAGGAATCTTAGAATGAAACTCACTGGAAGCAGTCCTCACCTTGGAAGATGCTGACATCTGTGCAGTTACAGAGACCTGGTTCAAGACAGTGGAGAGCACCCCAGCCATACTGGGTTACACCTCCTACCACATGTTCAGATCATGAATGAAAGGCATGAAAACTAAAGGAGGCAATGTATCAATATTCATTAAAGATAAATACACCTCCAGATTGGTTAAATCCATGGTGGTGCAGTGGCTAGCGTTGCCACCTCACAGCAAGAGGCTCTCCAGTTTGATTCTCGGCTGAAGCACTTTCTATATCAAGTCGACATGTCCTCCCTATGGTCCTATGATGTTTAAAGACATGCAGGTAGGTGCGTGCGTGAATGGGTGTGCCTTCTTTGAAGGTTGGGTGTCAGGCTGGCAACATAGCACCATAAAAATCAACTGCCAATCATTAGCGGACCGGAGTTCCGCTGTGGTGACCCCTATCCGGGAAAAGCCAAAAGACTTTTACACCTCCAGATTGGCAAAATAGTATGATTCCCTGGAGACACTTCAGGTGCAACTAACTGTTGGTAGGACATCTATTCAAGTAATTGTCAGCTACAGGACCCCCTCCATGAATCAAGTCTCTCACTCTGTCTACTTGGATCTACTGAAATCCATCAAGGTACATCTAAACACTATGATTCTGGGTAATTTTAATTACCCATCCATTGACTGAGTAAGTTAATTGTGTTCAAACTCACTTGCCCAAAGGTTCCTCAAGTTCATTAACTGCAATGCCCTGGACCAGCTGGTGGACACCCCAACTAGGGGCACCAACATCTTGGATCTGGTGCTTACCAGTATGGGAGACCACTATAGCACCTCCACTGTGAGGTCTTCTGTTGTCAGATCTGACCACAAACCAGTCTCATTCAAAGTAACTATCACACCAACCCCCCCAACCCAGCAGCAACTAAACTAAAAAACATTTCCAAATCAGATTATATCCTTCCAAGGGATGGTATAAATATCTTCACTGTACCTCCCCCCTCAGATGTAACTGACAACTATGCCGAGTCCTACACCAATGCTTTTTACAAACAGCTGTACAACTGCATTGATGTGACCGTACCTGATAGGACCAAAACAAGCTCTTCAAGGAAGAGCAAACCTGACTGGTGGACATCTGCCATTAACAGGCTTTAAAATAAGAGGAAGAAATTGTTGTCCAATTGTAAGAGGGAGCATGCCCTAAACTGGAAATACTCCCTCCTCAGCTTAAACAAGCAAATAAGACTTCTTGTAAAGTCCTCCAAAGCAAACTATGAATCCAAATTAGCATCCTCAACTAAGGACAATGATAAGGTGTTCTTTAGTTACATCAGTAGCCTAAAAGGTAAGGCCCAGATTTGCGCTGCACTGGTAGTTTATCATACCACATACACTGAGCCTGTGGACATAGCAAACCTGTTAGCCAACAGGTTCTGTGAAAACTTCACTCCCCTGTCCCCACTGCACATACCCCATGACATTCCATCCACCTGTCCCTCACCTTGTATCTCTAGAGATCAGGTTGTAAATGCCCTCTCAAAGGCCAAAAATACAGCATCTATGGTACCTGATAACATCCCAGGCTGCTTCCTACATGGGCTACAACAAGAATTAGCAACACCATTGTTTACTCTTTTCAATCATAGTCTAAGCACTGTCTTTGTCCTAGCTGAATGGAAAATGGCCACCATTATTCCCTTGCACAAAGGCCTATTAGCCTAACTAGCCTTTTATGCAAGCCCATGGAGTGAATCATTGTGGACCTTTTCATCAAAGATATAGGTAATCTTCAAACACTTGACCCTACTCAGTTTGGATTTGTCAAAGGGAGATCATGCCTGTTAAACCTGATGCATTTCTTCAAGACAGTCACCACGGCCCTGGATGAGGGGAAAACTGTGCATACAGCCTACCTGGACTTGGCCAAGGTTTTTAACACTATTCTGCACTCAGGCATTGTTGACAAACTCACCCAGCTAGGTATCAACACTTATATCATTAGGTGGATCACTAACTGGCTCACTGACAGAACCCATACAGTCAAAATAGGGGAATCCACCTCCAACAGCAGACCTGCCATAGGTGCCGGAAGCTGTTAAAGACTGGGGAGGGGGTGGAGGGTGACAGGGGCACTTAGTGAACTAAAAAGGGTAATTTTTTTATAACTATTTGCTAACACAACATAGGTTCACTTGGAAGACATTTTAAGCTTAGCCAATTCCCTTTTGGTGCTTGAATTAACATTTTCTGATTGGTCTTAGCTATCCCCATGGCTGATAATTGTATATTAGCCCTAGTGAGAACAACTGTGATCATACCATAGATAATTTGAGGGGGCCATGTAATGGATGCAGCATTTAGGAACTGCCTGTATCCATTAGTGGCATGAGGGGAAATCCTGGAGTACATTTTCGATTACCCATCCTTAGGTCCAAGTTGTATTTGAATATGGATGGATGAGCTTTGATTTATTTTTATGGATAGTCTGTTCCAGAACAGTGGTAGCCTCTGTGATAGATATCCATCTCTCCACAACATTCAGTTTTGATACCCGGACTGAGTATTTCTGATGCCATTTGACTTGCTGATGTTCAGTAGGTCTATCTGTATTATGTCAGAGGATGCTTTGCATGCCAGACATGTCACCTCTAAGCACTCTGTAGGATACTGAGTATAGTAATAAATCTTTGAGGTGGTCCATGCAAGACCTATTGTTTAGGACTTGTATCCTTTTAGCAAGGTATCTCTGAAGGTATTCCAATTGTTGCATGGGGCTGGACAGATACATGCCAAAGTGGGCATTATACAAAATGATTGACATAATGAGAGCTTTGTAAAGGGGGACAACAACATCTTTAGATCTAGTCACAATCAATTTGTTTATAAGCTGTGCAATATAGAAAGGCTTTATGACTATGGGCACATGTTGATCAAAAGTTAGGTCACTGTACACACAGTTCTCAAATGCCAAACAATTGGATCAGTTCTCAGAGGGCATTGTCATGATTTTGGCACCAGTTATTATTTGGGACAAACCTTCCTGCATGATGGTTAAGTCATTTGGGGATTCAATAACTTCTCCTAGCTTGCAGTCATCTCAAACTTAGCTGGCCAAAGCTCTTTGGTATTTACTTTTACTTTTGAGATGTATATGCCAAACAGAAAAAGTCTCAGCACCGAACCCTGGGGAACTCCATTGGTGACTGGTCTCTTCCCTTGTTTTGATCTCCTGCATCCTGTGAGCCAAGTTAACAATGCAGCTGGTGAATGATGTAAATGTTTGCTCCTACATTATTCATCTTTTGTACTACACCTGAGTAGGGGTTTGGGTCAAAAGGCTTGGCCAGATCAAGGTAATGTGGTGTGAACTGTTTTACCTTCATCCATTGCTTTGGTAACAAGAATAAAGCTTAAAATTTGCCCATGATTTTGAGCCTTTCACACTTTCCTCTGGACTGTTTTCAAACACATTTTTAGGGCCATGCATACATTTATGCATTCCTTGATTCACATTCCTGATTGTATTAAATTATATTCCTTATATAATACAGCACACTTGTTAGACTTAAGTTAGAGCGCATTTTAAATTTATTGTTTAAACATTTTTCCAGTAGGCAATGAAACAAAAATGCATTAACCAATAATGACAAAACTGCCTTATTCGGAACATTTCCATGATAACAGTCTACTTCCACACACAAATGCATTTTAAATTTATTGTTTGAACATTTTTCCAGTAGGCAATGAAACAAAAGGAACAAGAAACTAAGGGTAATGCTGCTAAACGCCAGAAGTCTTAACCTCAAGATGCTTGCACTCCAAGCTCTCCTCAGTATGGAGAACATTGATATCTGTGCAGTGACAGAAACCTGGTTCAAGGCTCCAGAGAGCACCCCAGCACTACCAGGCTATACCTCGTATCATGCTTTTCGGCCCCAAAACCTGGACCGAACCACAAAAGGAGGGGGAGTTTCCATATTTATCAAGGATATCCACACCTCCAGGTTAGTGGCATTGCATGAAGTATCGGAGACCATCCATGTGCAACTAACAGTGGGCAAGACTGCTTTTCAGTTTATAGCATCCTACAGACCACCCTCTCAAAGTCAGGAATCCCATTCGGCCTTCCTGAAAACATTGGAGAACATGAAGATCTCTCCGAACACCATTATATTGGGCGACTTCAGCTACCCAAACATTGACTGGGAGCACTACTCAAGCCCCAGCACCTTAGCCCAAAGATTCCTGGAAATTATAAACTCAAATGCTATGGAACAACTAGTCACCACTCCCACAAGAGGGGACAACATACTAGACCTGATCATTACCAACATGGGGACTCTATGCTCCACACCAGAAGTATATCCCTCATTGGTAAGATCAGATCATAAATTAATTTCACTGGATGTCCACATCCCGACCCCACGCCCAGCCCAGAAAACCACAGTGAAAAACTTCTCAAAAGCGAACTTCTCACTTCTCAAAACCGAAGTGGAATCCTTCAAGGCCCCAGGGCCAGTGGAAACTACAGCCCAAACTGCAGAATCCTATATAAATGCATTCTACGGACATCTCCAGGAATGCATGGATCATGCTATCCCAAACAAAACCAAGACCCAATCATCCAAAGGCAGGCGTCCAGTCTGGTGGACCCCTGCCATAAATAAACTGTACAACAGAAGGAGGAAGCTACTACATGATAGAGCAAAATCGGGCATCTCTGATCAGTACTAGCAAAAAATTACGATCCCTCATAAAATCCTCCAAGGCCAGCTTCGAGAGAAAAATTGCACAGGACACCAAAGACAATCATAAGGCTTTTTTCAGTTATGTTAGAAACCTGGGATGCAACTCCCAGACTTGTTCTGAGTTGATTCTAAATGACAAAAATACACTGAACCCACAGACATCGCCAATATCCTGGCAGACAGGTTCAGTGCAAACTTCTCCACCCCCTCCCCCCCAAAGAGCAAGTATCTATCCCGGCAGAGGGCTGCCTCCCAAACATCTCAGATGCTCAGGTGAAAGCTGCCCTCTCCAAAGCAAAAAACACTGCTTCCATGGGACCAGATGGCGTCCCAGGTTGTGTCCTACATGAACTACAAGAGGAACTAATCCCTCAAATAAAACAGCTATACAATCTCAGCCCCACTACAGGATATGTGCCCACAGAATGGCGTACAGCAACAGTGGTCCCACTCCACAAAGGTGGAGCCTCTACGGACCCTGGAAACTATCGCCCCATAAGCCTGACTAGCTTAGTCTACAAGGCTATGGAGAGGATCATCATGGAGCTCATAAACAAAGACATTGGGGACCTACAGACACTAGATCCTACCCAGTTTGGCTTTGTCAAGGGCAGATCCTGCCTTTTGAACCTGGTTGACTTCTTTGAAACAGTCACCAAAGCCATAGATGAAGGGAAGGTAGTCCACACAGCCTATCTGGACCTTGCAAAGGTATTTGACACAATACCCCACTCGGGCATCATAGATAAGCTATCCAGCTTAAATATAAACCCCTATGTCACAAGATGGGTCACAAACTGGCTCAAAGACAGAACCCACAGAGTGAGAGTTGCTGGAGCCATGTCAGACTCGAAACCGGTCTCAAGGTGGCATCCCACAGGGTTCTGTCCTGGGACCACTCTTGTTCGGTATATACTTTTCCGAGGTACAGGCAAACGTGGGAGGACTATGGCTCACCAAGTTCACAGACGACTGCAAATTGGGCGCCATAATCAACTCTCCAGCTGACACAAACATCCTTCAAAAAGGTCTCACAGAGACAGATAACTGGTGCCAGCACCATGGTTTAAAGCTAAATGCCAAAAAATGTATAGTCATACCCTTTGGCAAAAACAATGTGCCCACAAATTACCACATAGGCGGAAATCCATTAAGTACAGAGAAAGTTATTAGGGACCTGAGGACCCAAGTTGATAGCAATCTCTCCTTTGAAAACCACATTGCCAAAGTGGTTAGAAAGACCTTCTACATAGCCCACCTCATCACGAAGGGTTTCACATCTAGATCAAGAGAGGTAATTGTGCCCCTTTATTCATCCCTCATCAGGACCATCATAGAATACAATGCCCCTTTTGGGATGTACCTTACCCGACACCTGCAGCAATTAGAAAGACCCCAAAAGTATCTCACCAAGAGGATCAAGGGTCTCAAACAGATGCCATATGCTGCTCGGTTAAAAAAACTCCAGCTCTACTCAGTTGCATACCGCCTACTTCGAGGCGATCTATGCCTGACATACAAAGCTATGTCAAATCCAGAATTAATGGACATGCTCCACCTCAGTAAATCTAAATCCCTTAGAGCCACACGCTCGAGGGACTTGAACCTCAGCACAGAAATAAATAGAACTTGCTGGAGGGACAGGTTCATAACCCAGAGGCTCCCTCCGCTCTGGAATAGAATTCCAGTTCATGTGAGGCAGAGCACCTCACTGAATCTCTTCAAGAAGAATCTCGATAAGTGGATGGGGGATCGTAGGTTTGTCCCAGAGATTACTCCCGTGTCACTGTTAGACAGAGGCACAGTAAACTAAACCTTAAAAAGGGCACAGTATACTCAAATCAAGGGGTGGCGTAAGCCATACAGAATCGGACTAGGCTTATAATTGCCCCAGGGCAGATAGCCTAGTATGAACCTATGAACCTATAAAATGCATGCACCAATAATGACAAAACTGCTCTTTTCAGAACATTTCCATGATAACAGTCTACTTCCACACACAACTGCATTTTAAATTTGTTTGAACATTTTTCCAGTAGGCAATGAAGCAAAATGCATGCCCCAATAATAACAAAACTGCCCTATTCAGAACATTTCCATGATAACAGTCTACTGCTACACACAATATATAAATACAAAATCACAGTAGACTGTAAGCCATAGGCATGTTGCACAGCTTCTTGAACTTATTTTCAGTTGGGGGGGGGGGCAAAACCAGGGACGTTTTAAACATTGTGTGTATAATTTTGGAAAGTTGCTTGCATAAAACATTGTTACCACCATGCATTTCACTGCCAAGTCTTGAACCCAGAACAATGTACACTGCAGTCAGAGCAACATACCACTAAACTAAACCAGCAGTTTCTTGAAAGACAAACTTAAATGGCTATCATATCATTTAGTGAATTCACTTCTCACTTCTCACCATAGCTCTCAACCTCTTAGCACAAAAATACAAAACAAAGCCAATAATGGGGGAATACAGCCCCAAAATAGGGACACATTTCAAATATGATTTTATAACCTTAGAAATATAATTTTGGAAAGTTGCTTTTATAAAACAGTTACCAAGGTACAGGGTTTGAGCCTAAGTACCTCTAGCCACCAGATGTACCCTGCTGGGGGCATTTACAAACACACACATGCACACTAGTTCCCCTGCAATTAGTGTACTCACTCTGATAGACAGTCTATGCCTCTCCACTCTGCAATTAACTCTACAGTCCAGATGCAGCAAACAAACTCCATTCTGCAGCTCCTGCTTGTAACAGCTGGAAATGCGCTGATGCTAACAGCTTCTGAATATCCTGCTCGCAAACAACAGCTGGAAATGTGCTGACATCATTGCGGCAAATGAAACCGCTCATAAACAACAGCCGAGAGAAAATGAAAGAGGCAGAGGTGATCTGAAAAAGTATGGGTGCACTATGGTACCGGTACCCATACCTGTAACCAGCGGTTTTCCACAAATATCATTCCTGGGACCACTACTGTTCAGAATCTATTTCTCCAAAGTACAAGCTAAAACTAAGGGTCTGTGGCTGACAAAATTTGCTGATGACTTCAAACTGGTAGCTGTCATACAACCCCAAACAATGTCAACATCCTACAAGAGGGTCTTACGCAAACAAATGATTGATGCCAAAGTCACGGCCTTAAACTCATTGCAAAAAATGTTACTATCATCCCTTTCAGTAAGAACAATGTTCCTGCTAACTACCACATCAATAGAAATACCCTAAGCACACACGCAGTGGTGAGAGACCTGGGCAGACAGGTTGACAGCAACCTTACCCTTGATCACCATCTCTCCACAGTGGTAAGAAGGGCATTTTATATTGCTCATCTCATAAGTAACGGCATTGCCTCCAAAAAAAAAGTTATAACCTTCCTGTACTCTTCCTTCATCAGGCCAATAATTTAATTGAGTACAATGCCCCATTTGCTATGTTCCTTTCCAGGCACCTGCAGCAATTGGAGGGACCACAAAAGTTCCTCACAAGGAGAATTCAAGGTCTTCAGCATCTGCCCTATTTGGATTGGCTGAAATCACTGCCACTTTACTATGTTTCATACAGACTACTCACAGGCAATCTCTGCCTTGTGTATAAGGCAATCTCTGACCCTGCTTTACTGGAAATGTTGCATATCCATAAGTCCAATGGCTCACCGGTTACTCGCTCTAAAGACCTTAACCTGGTATGTGACATTAATAGAACCTGCTGAAGGGACAGGTTTATCTCCCAGAAGTTACTGTACCTGTGGAACAGACTCCCAATTCATGTCAAGCAAAGCACCTCTTTGGCTCTCTTCAAGCGCAGTGTAGATGATTGGATAGGTAACCGTAAATTCACCCCAGGGGTTCCACCTGTGTCTCTGTTGGACAGGAGCAATACGTGCTGACCATGGAAACAAGGTCAGAACTTGGCTAGGCTTGTAAGAGCCATGGGACCATTAGCCTAGTAACTTCCTATGATCTTATAAATTGAAACACCTCCACCTTTAGTCCCTGTCTGTGTAGTAGCTGGTCTAATTGTGTAGAAGGCATTATAAACTTTCACTATTTCTGTACTCTCCACAGCTTTAAACCACGTCTCAGTGGCAGCACAGATGTCAGAACTTTCTAGGGTGAAGAGAGCTTCTAGGAGTGGAATGTTTTGTTTAGACTCCTGCCATTGAGGAGTAATACCTTTAGATTTTTTTTGCTTTGATTTACTATGGACCATTTCCATGGGAGGGAGAAGCAGGGGAAAAAAAGAAAAAAAAAGTATAACTATACAAAGCAAGTATTAAAACAAGTTTAACTGCAATGGAAATAGTTCCTCTGCAATAACAGGTACAGAATGTTGCATAAAATAATGCAGTACAAATATATGTTTGCTCAATATAATGCTAGAATGTTGGTTCAACAACTGACCCATGGATAGCAGATGGCTTGCTAAAATGTAAATTGTCAATATTAAGAGAGTAGAAGGTTATCAATTACAGTCAAAGTGATGTTTTTAGGGAAACCTTTAAACAGTTTAGAGCTTGCAGTGGTATAGTGGAAGCAAGTAAAATTCTTCTTAGGAAAATAATATGGATGGCAAAACAGTGGTCACCTTTTTTGCTGCAGTTTCTAGGTGCATACTTGAGGATGGTAAAATGTAATCACTTGTTATGTGCTTTTAGCTCTCCTAGTGTAGATAGCATTAGAAATGAATACAGTATGACATGATGCTCTGTGATTTGCCTGAAAGTTCTGAAACACTGAACAAAATATATTTTTTAAACTCTGAAGAGGAGTGACCTCCAACTTTATCAACTGTGTGTGTGTTAGTGTAAAATTGCATTTGGTGTTCCTAACATTTTAAGTAAGCAAACTAAGTCATTTTATTTAAAGCTATATCTCTCTCTCTCTCCATATGTGTGTGTATGTATATATATATGGCTTCACTTGAAACCTGTTAGATATTATGAATATGAGGCTGAAATTAATTATGTTGTAAATATGCTGAAAGAAAAAGCTTGCTTAAATACAGAAAGAGTTTAGTAATATGTGATCAGCAACCATACTAAATGACTATGACTTAAAAAAATAAGGAACTTGCTTATGAGTGCATTACACACACATCAAGAAAGCTGAACTTCTTACAGACATGACAAGAATGTAATCTGCTTTCACTGGACAACAGGACATGCTTTTCTAAGAAAGTTTAAAAATGTGCTTTTCTAATCCACAAGGCGTTTCCTTGAAGACAGTTTACTTATCAGCATTTGCACAAGAACAGATGTGTTAGCATTTGCGTCATCAAGGCAGTATCTTTCCAAAACCAAGAGGGTGTGTGTTTAACTAAAATATGTATAAAAAGTCTGTATTAAATCTAGTTATGTTAGAGGTATGGTAAGGACACAAGTCCTGAGGTAAATGTTATATCTCTCACATCATCTGTACTATATGAGAAGTCAAGTTGGAACAGTACTTTTAAGCTGCAACGTTTGTCTAGTTTGGTTTATTATAAAAGTTATTGGTTACTGCTCTTAAAGACAGGTGCTGCAAAGTATATTCTCTTATCAGTGTATATTCTGCAAGTTTCTGTATGCAACAGACTGTGAATGCAAATATAACTAGACTTTGAATTTTAGCAGAATCCAGCCAGCAAGACTGAGTGTCTTAAGAAGACTTCAAATCCCACAGTAAGAGCAAGCAGTAAGCAGCAGTAAGCAGAGCCAAATATTTTTTCAAAACCATCGAATTACCACATCGTTGAACCTGAAATCATCGAGACAAGAACGTCGTAATGTTAGATCAACGAAAACTGAATTCATCGAGTTGCATAATGTTGAATATAGTGTACAGAAGTGTGTATAGTGTTGAATGCCCTGCTAATTTTGTAATTCCCACTATAACTATATATTTAAAGGGTTTTGTCACTTTAAGAAACAGATCTTAGCTAACCAACATGGCGGAGAACACAACATTTCGCCCTGGAATAATAGGTACTTTGTACTCGGTTACAAAATCCCAACGTGGTAAGGATGTCCTTATTATCAACGGATATGTTTATTACTTAGAGCGTGCTGTGGATATAAAGAGATACTGGTGTTGTAAACAAAAGTATATCACTAAATGTAAGGGACGCTGCATAACGATTTCAATGTCCGATGGTGAAAAGTTATGTAAAACTGCTGCTCACAGTCATAGTGGAGATCTATTTGAGGCACAGCGATATCAGATGTGTACTCAGTTGAAGCAAAAGGCTGTTATGTCTCGAGATACACCATGTTTAATAGTAGATGATGTTATGTCTACAAGCAGTTTAGACATAGTTCCTAATCTACCTAACCGAAAAGCTTTACTACAACAGGTTGGTAGATTACGTAGAATACAGAGTAGAGGTCCAATTAGTGGTACAGTAACACTTGAAAATATTGATATTTCACAATATCAGTTGAAAGAAGGTGCGTTTATTAGTAAGAGGTTTGTAGACAAATCTACTGACTTGACTGTGTTAGTGATTACTACAGTAAAAAATCTATATGATTTGAGCAAGTGTACAATTTGGTTAATGGATGATACTTTCTTCTTTAAATGGGTTATTTGTCGGCAGTTGTATAGTTTGCATGGCTTTGTGTCCTTCGGCTGTTATACAAGAACAATGCCGTTGTTGTATACACTCATGACCAGAAAGTCGCTTAGAAGTTATAATGTTATGTGGCATTGTATTTTATCTTTGATGGCTGAAGAAAATATTGTACCGACTGTGAAGTACGTTTTGTGCGATTTTGAAATAGCCGCTATAAAAAGTCTACGTATGAATTTGAATGGTATTGTACCGAAGGGATGTTTATTTCATTTTAGCCAAAACATATGGCGAAAATTGCAGAGTCTTGGGTTAGCTGCTTTGTTTAACAAATGCCATTGTTTCCAGATGTCTGTAAAGTGTCTCATCGCGTTGTCATTTTTACCAAAAGACGATGTAATTCCTGCTTTTAGTTTGTTAAAGCAGTCATTCCCTGAAGAGGGACAACCGTTATTAAAATACTTTACAGATTGGTATTTGTTGGGTAAACCTAGGAAGTTTGCAACTAGAACTACAGCATTTGTTCGTTTTCCACCATTATTTCCCAAGGAATTCTGGAATATTTCTCAGCTTAACCTGGAATGCTTACCCTGTACATAAAACAGTATAGAGGAATGGCATCACCGTTTGAAGTGTATGTTGGGAGCTCACGCTACTGATTTGTCAGTAATTATGTGCACTTTGGTTCGGGAACAAAACAGAATTGAGGAATTACATGTTGGTATGGCAGCAGGTTGCCCGCCATCACCTAAAAGACGTAAGCTTATTGTACGAGTAAAGTGGTTGCAAACAGTATTAGGCAGTAGAGATTCTTATGATATTCTGAGCTACTTGGAGGCTATTGCTGGGATACTCAAGCTTTGATCTCACATACTTGTACATAATGTGTGTTGAGAATCGGTGTGGTGTAGGACTCGTTATATTATTTTGATGTACTGCTGTTGTCTGCATTGTCATATGCTACTTTAAGTTGTATTATATTTGATGGAATACACCTACTGTGTGGAATTGTTATGGTGGCAAGATTGCAACTACGGGTGAAGATGGTTATATAATGAAGTGGACGGAGGTTACTTCTCGTATGTGATGGTGTCTATTGTGTTTGTCACTGAAGGGGACGTTTACAGGGAATTCTATGTTATCGCCACTCCATAATTCGATGTTTTGATACTAGCAATGTTGTCTGTTGGAATGTTTGCAGTTTAACATGTGGTGGCACTTGTTTTCGATATTATGCAACTCGATGAATTCAGTTTTCGTTGATGTCAGCTTGCGACGGTCTGGTCTCGATGATTTCAGGTTCGACGATGTGGTAATTCGACGGTTTCAAGTGAAACCATATATATATATATATATATATATATGTGTGTGTATGGGGCCCCTTCAGAACACTGAACCTCTGATCATCGCAGCAAGCCCTCCTGCACCCCCTGCTGCTAAAATATACCAACTCTGATATCGTACTACAGTGAAGAGAAAGGTACCATACAGCACGGAACGGGAAATTTACTGTTCTCTTCACTGTAGTGTGATCTCGAAGTTGATATATTTAAGTAGCAAGGGGTGTGAGGGTGCCTGCAAAAACTTACAAGAAGACTTTTTATCTTTTTTAATTTATTCTACTTTAATGTTCGATGTTGTAGAACATCGATCATCTCGTCCTCGATGATGTGTAGTTCAATGTTCTGCAAATTCAATCATTTGAATTAGACCCATAAATATGTATATATATATATATATATATATATATATATATATATATATATATATATATATATATATATATATATATATATATATATATATATATATATATATATATATATATATATATATATGCACATCCTCCCCAAAAGATCTGCCATTCAGTTATTAGTCCTGTATGCTTATAATATAATGTTACATCAATGCATGATAATGTTTACCCCATGCTATATAACATTTGGTTTTATTGCATCTCTTAAAGCTTCATGTGATACAGATATTAACTTGTCAATCACCTGCACTGTGAAGAAAATCTTTCTTATAGTTCTTTTCATTCACTATTCCTCCTCCATATTCACATCTTATTTTTTTAATCCGGAAAATTTTTATTTAAAATATATTCTTGAAATCATCTTATATATCCCTTAATTTCCTTTTATATTGTTTATTTCTGTTACAGTTTCACAAGTGATACAATCACTGTACTATCAGTAGGTCTTTCTCAGAACTCTCTACATTGGGTATTAAATGTGACCTGGGTGATATCTTACACAATGAAAATTGTGATACTCACTTTTTACACACATGACTTATTTCCTGTGGTGTTCAGATATAGTATTTGCTTCTTCTACTGGCTTGCAAATATTGCTTTCTGATAACTTGAGATCATGAGCATAGCTAGATGTACACAGTATATGCCACAGAATACTTGTTGAAAGCAATTCATTTATTTTGTGCATTCAGAAGTGCTAGAATTTGAATTAAAAATGAAATACTTATCATGGTTTATGGTTAAATATTTTCTTATTATTTTTTTTATCATTATTTTTTAGAATGCCTGGATGGTTAAATGATATTTTTCTGCTTAAGCCTGCACTTTCTAAGGGGGTAACACTTGTGGGTGGGAGAAAAAAAAACATTTTGAAAGCTGCCGTACGATTTCAAAAAAATCTGTACATTCCTATTTGTGGCTACAAGAGAAAAAAATCAGAGTCCTTCTACTGCTTTGTGTATTCTTTACCACTGACATAAAACTATGTTACTACAAAACTTGTAAATGACAAAACACCCCACGAAATATCCAAATTCCACAGAATAAAAAATAATAAAGGATCCAGGCAGCTATAGAACGTAAATCAATATTTCCTGTTTATTGAACAAATACATTAAGAGCTTTCGGCTCACCACTGTAGCCTTCATCAGAATAAATCGACTGTGCAACCATTTTATTTTTAAAAACACCATTAACCAATCATTGCGTTTTCCTAATTAACCCTGTCATTACACTACTTAAACCTTAAACATGCAGTGTTCCTTTTAAAGATTTAAAAAGTAAATATAATACTACACACTATCCTGTATAAAATATAATTATTCATTACGAATCTGCTTTCATTAAACATAAAATGAAAGAAGTTCCTAAAAGAACTTACTAAAAACATAAGTTGTTGTGTCTTTCAGCTTAGGGGTCGCCACAGCGGAACTCCGGTCCACTAATGATTGGCAGTAGATTTTTACGTTCCAAGTTGCCAGCTCTGACGCACAACCTTCAATGAAGGTACGCCCATTCATGCATGTCTCCAAACAGAAGACACTCTAGCTGAGAATCGAACAGGACAACGTCTTACTGGGAGGCGACAATGCTACTGCAGCACCACCACCTCAGTGATACTAAAAACATAATAAGTAATATTTAAAAAAAATTTAAATGTATTCGCCTTTTCCTGTAACACTGGGGCTATAGATGTAGTTTCATTTAAACCAGAAAAAAACATTGCTGCTGTTTTGAACTGCCATTGCTGTTTCTTTCTTTCTTTTTTAACAATTTTTTCCAGTCCCTTCCCCTTGGGTCCATCTTTACTTGTTCAGGTATACCAAATGAAAATTTGTTACAATGTGTGGAAGTTTGGTAGTGTTTGAATAATGCACTTGTTATTTTCTTATTCTTAATATAATTTCCATGTTCATACATTCTATCTTTGAAGGCTCGTTCTGTCTTTCCTACATAGAATGCAGAACACGTGTCACAAAGCGCTAAATATACCACTCCCTTACTCAAGCAATTCCCTTTAATGAACTGTACCTTGCTCCTGAACTTATTGTTCAAAATAATAGAATTTTCTTTATTAATATTGGAACATTGTTTACAACTTCCATAGGGTCTGGTTCCTGTATTAAAATCCTTTCTAGGCTTTATTTTTTTTTCCAGCAACCCTTTAATATTCATTCCTGTTTTATTTACAAACTTGGGACGACCCCCTATTTTATGAAACACCTCTTTATTTGTTTTACAAATATTCCAATTTCTATACAAAGACTTCCTAATTTCATTGGAAAGGTAGTTATATTCTAAAACATTCACCTGGCTACACCTATGTATTGGAGCTGTTTTTCTCCAATTTGTTGCTAATATATTGTTGTTTTTTGCTTAATTTAGATTCAGTTTAACATACTGGAAATTGAATTATGCTTTAACTATGTAATTTTGGAGCTTTTCTCCCCGGGCCTCTACTGAAAATGGACATACATCCAGTTGGACTAGCCCGGTCAACAAATGTAAAATAAATAAAAATAAAATAAAACACAAGCTTTGTTATATTCACATCTTTCTAAACAATTTACATTGTTATTTTTCTGTAAACCCACACCGAGCAGGGGTTGATACACTGTACCCCACTTGTTGTATACTTCCATTAATACTTCTGTTAATAATTCCTTGGGGTATCTCCTTTCCTCAAACATGTTTTGTATTTTGTTGAACTCTTCTGATACATCCTCATAATGTGATGTCATCCTTGCTATTTTCACTGCTTACCCTTTTACTATACTTCTTTTCTGTGTATTGGGGTGATTACTGTCAAAATGCAAATATGTATTACAAAAAGTGTCTTTTCTGTATATCCGAGACCTAAATCCATCTCTATCTTATATAATTTGTATATCTAAGTAATTAATACTTTGTTTGTTATAACTATATGTAAATTCTAAGAATCCAGTTGTTCCTTCCAAATATGCCACAAAATCTTTAATTTCTTCTACAGTACCATTCCATAATACAAAAATATCATCCAAAAATCTGGACTATAATTTTATTTTATTCCAGAAAGGACTGTTAAATACAAAGGCAGACTCCGAACCTAATAGGACTATATTGGTGTAGACGGGGGCACAAGCTACCCCCATCGCTACACTATGAACTTGTTGATAATATCCCCCCTCAAAAAAATGAAATTATTTTCCAATATTAGGCTCATAATTTCACACACTAAAGTAACTTTGCTGTGTCCTATTTTGGAATGTTGGAACAAAGCCTCCTTAAAAAAATTGCAAGCCCTCGTTTTTTGGTATCACTGTGAATAAATCCTTGATATCTATAGTTAAAAATATCAAATCTTCTTCCCATAGCTCTTTTTTCAAAAGTCCTAAAAATTCCCAAGAATCCTTCACCAAATGTTCCCGTTCGTCTACCACATGTTGTACCCAAGAGTCTACTAAAACGGCTAAATGATACTCCTTGGAGCCTCCTGCCACCACTATCAGCCTGAAAGGTGGCTTGTCAATGATCTTATGTATCTTTGGAATTCTGAAAAATATAGGAATTTTAGGATCACGATTATTCAAAAAGTCGTACAGGGTCAATTATATTCTTCCATTTAACAAATATTCTTCTAAATATGCATTAATCCGAGCATAGGAAATATTTATTTGATTTTTTGAAACCATAACATATGTATCTTCATTGAATAGTAAATTCTGCATCTCATCAGAATAGTCAATGGATTTATACAACACTATACCTCCCCCTTTATCCGGAGTCATGATTCTTATAGTCTCATCTTTCCTTAATTCCATCAATAATTTGTACTCTTCCTTGTTTAAATTCCAAGTTATTTTTTGTCACATCTTTGATGCATCTCATATATCTCCTCAAGAACTACCTTTTCAAAAGTGTCTATTAAAGGATGTAATGGGGGGTTATATGTACTACTTCTACGGGGTGCAACCACACCCGTAGCATTCACATTATTCTGATTTTCCCCTGAAAACATTACATCAAAATTAATTTTTCTTGTGTACAACTTCAATTCAATGATGTTATCTACTAAATTAGCCTTTGTTTTGGGTACAAATTTGATACCCTTGGAATAAAAGGGAAAAATTAGTCCTTGTGATAACCTTGTCTGTATAATTATAGATGTTAAAACCATTCAATGTATGTACTATTCCACTTCTAACATCTAATACCGTTACTCCCTCTACTGTTTATACAAATAGGAGGCATGGTTCTGATAAGTTTGACCATGACCCTATTACTAAGGACAATAATAATGTGAACATTAATGTAAATACTAGGACTTTGGAAGCTGAAGTTGTTGGTACTGTGACTAAATGTAATAATGTTCTTAATACAGAGTCTCATAGGTCTGAAGTTTATACAGAGAACACTACAGGAAAAGATGTTGGTGGTCCCCTGATTAGAGGGGAATCACTTGTCAATGAAGCCTTTGTGCATGATTATAATGATTCTAATGATGTCATACATATTATACATCCTAGTATGCAGCCAGGCACTAATCTATATCCTGAAGTGCGCATTAATAAGGATAAACCCACATCTTTGGCTGGCAAATCTGAAGTCGTGGTGAGACCAAAGATAAGGGCAGAGCAAGTAGATTCAAGTAGTAATATTAGCCCTGATTTGTCTTTTCCTCTACCTACACGCCTGGAGAAAGGCCCACGGAGGTCACGCTCCATGAGTCGAGGCAGACAGAAAAGAAAGTCTTCAGGGGAACCTTTATCCCAGACCCGGAAAAAGATGTGGACCAACAAACATTAGTTCACAATATATCTCAAGTGATACTTAGTATTGACAACATTAGGCTGTTGAGTAAAGGGTTGAATTTTATTCCAAAGACACAGAGTAGGTTAACGGATACTATTACAGACCTTAAATTGTTTTGCAGAAATGTTATGTTAAAATATATGTTTAAGGGTTCCAGTAATGAATCAGCTGATAATAGGGAGTTCATATTTAAGAATTTGAGTGAGTTTCTGCCCACCAATCATCCTTTGGTTGAGGCTTTCTTAAAACTAACGGAAGATGAATTATATAGCTTTTACAACAGCAAGAGAGATAGGAGACCTATGAGGTCTGATAACCTTACCTATAAGGAGAGGTTAAGCTTAAAGAAATTACAAGATGACTCCACCATCATTATAAGGCCAGCAGACAAGGGTGGTAGGATTGTTGTTATGGATACTTCGCATTATAACACAACCATGGAAATGATGTTTCTTGATAAGTTTTATGAAGTGATTACAGTGGATGATGTTAATGATATTATTAGGTATGTTGGCTATACACTTTTGGATATTTTTAAGAGTAATTTAATAGGGAAGGAGTTATATGAATACCTTTGCATCAGGGCACCTGTTATTCCTGTGATACATGGGCTACCCAAGATACATAAAGACCCTAAAGACCCACCCATGAGACCAATTGTTTCTGGTCATGGGTGGGTAACTGAGCATCTATCTGTCTTTATATAAAAACATTTAAGGCAAGTTTTGAATAATAATACTTTTGTATTACGAGACTCTAAGCAGTTCTTAATAGACCTCTATGAATGTATTAAACAACAAGGAACTGTTGCGGACTGTATATTTGTAACCTTTGATGTGCAGTCACTTTTTACAGTTATACCGAATGGGCTAGGACTTACCTATGTTTCAGAATATTTAAAGGAGCATAGTGACTACTTGGATGTTAAGATTGACTTGATAACACACTTTCTAGAACTGGTTCTTGAAAATAACTTATTTATGTTCAGAGATGTTATTTACAGGCAATGTGATGGCGTAGCCATGGGCACACCTTGTGCGAACAGCTACGCTAACATATTTCTAGCCCATTGGGAGGAACATGTGTTGTTTTGTCAAACATTGTTCAGGGAGCATGTAGTATTTTATCGGCGGTTTGTGGATGACCTTTTTGTTTTATGGAAAGGGACATTGGCACAGTTGCAATCTATGTATACAATGATGAACAATCTAACTACCTTCCTCAAGTTTACTATGCATTTCTCTGAGCATAAGACTGAATTTTTGGATCTGTTTGTTGAAAGGTTACCAGATGATATTATCAACACAGGGGTTTTTCGTAAGACCTGTCACTGTAACTCATTACTTATGAGAATGAGCATGCATCCACCGTTCATATTTAGGAATATTATGAAAGGACAGGCAATTAGGGCCTCAAGGTTAAACCCTATGGATATAGGGTTTACCAGTGAATTAGATAACCTGACAAGGAGGTTAACAGAAAGGGGGTATAATGTGAACGAGGTCAACCACCATCTGGATGAAGTACACAATCTACGTTTGACTGTAGCCAGTCCTTATTTTGGACCCATATATCCTAGTGTTGCTGAGGATAAAAAGATTGATTGCTGTGTTAAGTTCTCCACAACTTTTTCATCAGATCAGTTTGAAATCAGGGAGATTGTCAGTAAGTTTTGGGGTGTCCTGCAGGTCGATGATGACCTTAGGCAGATAGTAGGTGAAGCTCCACGTTTTCTTTTTAGGAATAAGAACAACTTGAAAAGGATGTTGTGCTATCCAAGACATGATAGACATCCTAAAAAGGTAGGATGTACCAGACCCTGTGGTCACTGCAACTTTTGCCCTTTTATAGACAGCAATGTGGAGTTTTTTCATCCTGATCTGAGAAGAGTTTTTTATACTAAAGTGGAGGCGAATTGTATGACCGTACATGTCGTCTATTTGGCAGTGTGTCAGTTGTGTTCCTCTTTCTACATGGGTAAGACCAACCGCCCACTCAGAGATAGGATGAGAGAGCATAATTACCACATTAGGAAGGGTACGTTGCATAATGCTTTAGCTAAACACGTGGTCACGCATGGTCATGACCACAAGTTTTTGTTTAGAGTGTTAGAGGTCATCACCCCAAATTAGAGGGGTGGTGATGTTAGGATATACACTGAAGGAAAAGAGAGTGACTGGATAACACTTTTAAGGGCTGATAGGGGACTGGGTTTAAATAAAAGGGCATCCATAAAACCTAGCCTAAGGCAGCGCAGGCATGTAAAGTGACTATTTGTAATTACTTATATGCATATGCCTACATTATGTCCCTATGTCTCAAAGTTTTTTATGTATTTATATATAAATTTTTTTTATGTAATAGTTTATGTGTTTTGGAAAATCTTTTATATATTCTATGGAGTGTTTAAAGTCATTTTACGGATGTTTTAAGTTATTTTATGCATTTATATTCTTGTAGTGAGCTTTTTTTCTGTTCTTTTTCTGTTCTTTGCAGTTTGCTATGCCTTTAAATAGAGGTTTGTGTTGGATCATCTTGATAGGTTAATTATTTAATTGTCTCAGTGTGCTTTTAATATATAACTAGTTTGTGTTAGGAGGTTTGTTTCATGGATCTGAAGAAGCTGATACAGTGAAAGCGCTTATCCGTTTGTTCTTGTCTGCAATAAACTACGTGGATTTTACATCTTGGATTGTTATCTTCTGTTATTTTCTCACCCTCACTCCTGCTCAGTACTTGGTTGTTTTACAAAATTTTTTATATTTCTCTGAGCAGGGGCGTGTACCTGTGAAGCAGCAATTTGTCAGACTTCTAACATCTAGTTGTAATAAACCATCTTCTTGTGTGTATTCCTCTTCTGTGGGCTGGGATAGCATCTCATGTTGTGTTCCCCCATATTCATATTCCTGTGTGTTAACCTCTCTGAGTGACGTAGTACTGGAAAATCCTGATCCAGTGTACCACTATTGCCAGTTTCACCCTCCTGTGTATAGTACTCCTCATCTCTCAGGGCCTCACTATAGCTATCTGTGACACCATCCTGAAACCTATTGGGTTCAAAATACAAAATATTTCTTGTAGGGTACACTTTTTTATTTTTATATTGTTTACTGTCTCTTTCTAACTTTCTTTTTTTCTTAAAAAATAAATTATTTATTCTTTTATCCACCCTGTCAAATATTCTTAAATAAAATCTTTACACTGTGGAAATAGCAAATCTTTTTTTATATCTCTATCCAATGTATCCACTTCTTTCACAACATCCCCTCTTTGCTGTTCACAATAAAAGATAGTTTTTTCACAATATTAATACCTGTTTCATCAAACAGTGTAATAAAATTTTCCAAAAACCTTTTCATTGTAAACAATACCAAAAGGGAACTTGAAAATTCTCAAGCCCTGTGGAACAATTTTCAAATTTAAACATTAATTTAAATATGCAATGTCTAGTTCTAAGGATTTAAGCTTGAACAGTCTTTTTTCAAAAGCATATATAATGTCCTTCAATGATGTAAACGTTGTATATCCATTACCCTCTCTGTCGCCCTCAATGTTCACATTATTAGATTGTCTAACCTCAGAAAATAAATATTTTTTATTTAAAATATTGTCAAAACGTTCATTACACAACTCCTGTTGTGTACTTCCCTTTGAACCACAATTAGAAATATGTCCATTGTCAGTTAGTCTCTCCCTGCTCACTGTTCGACTGTTGACCATATTATAACTGTTGGAGACCCCTATACATTGTTTACTTGTTCCCAGACTCTCATTATCTTGCTGAAAATGAAAATTTACAGTACCTGCACAAGACGTCTGCATGCTTCCTTTATTTGTCGAGTTATAACTGTCCTTGGATTTGTTACTACTTCTGCTGGTTTCCCCGCAGTTGGAAAGCCAACATGAGTTATCCGCCACACCATTCTGTTCCTGATCCCTCCTCTGGGTATTAAGAACGTCACTGATGCTACATGGTTGAACTACTTCCTTTTGGTTGCTATGTTCCATGATAACAAAACCATTAGTGCAAACACCCAACCCTGAGGCCGACTGCCCAGAAGTAGAGTGTAGAAAAGTGTCTTGTAGGTTGGAGAACGTAGAAATTAACCGCTCCAACTCTCCTTTTAATTGAGAAACTTCCTGTCTCAACAAACTCAGTTCCGTTTTTTCCACGAAATCAAGCCCTGAATTGACCTGACCAGAAAGTTGAATATTATCCCCAGTCTCTATAGGTACAGCCCAGTTCGTTGATGGGTGTAAAAAACCTGTAAATGACCAAACATCCCAAAAAATATCCAAATTCCACAGAATAAAAAATGATAAAGGATCCAGGCAGCTATAGAACGTAAATCAATATTTCCTGTCTATTGAACAAATACATTAAGCGCTTTCGGCTCACCACTGTAGCCTGCATCAGAATAAATCTACTTTGCAAACAATTTATTTTTAAAAATACCATTAACCAATCATTGCGTTTTCCTAATTAACCCTGTTATTACACTACTTAAACCTTAAACATGCAGTGTTCCTTTTAAAGATTTAAAAAGTCAATATAATACTACCACTATCCTGGTTAATGGTGTTTTTAAAAATAAAATGTTAGCACAGTAGATTTATTCTGATGAATTCTACAGTGGTGAGCTGAAAGTGCTTAATGTATTTGTTCAATAAACAGGAAATATTGATTTACGTTCTATAGCTGCCTGGATCATTTATCTTTTTTTATTCTGTGGAATTTACTACAAAACTTGCCATGTCCCTTGTGCATTATATTCTGCTTCTTTTTGTATGGAATTAAGTGCCCTCATTTCATGATCATGACATCAGCTTCTGTAGCTTCATTTTCATTCTGTCTACATAGTCCATTACAAACGTTGTGAAATCAGTGCTTACAGTATGGCTGACATTTCTCACAAGTTCTCCCTGTCTGTCTCTCTTTCTCTCTTTCGGTTCTATCACCAAAGTACCAAACTAACATACTGGTTTGGCATAACCTCCCTCTGGTGAGCATATGGTGTCTCATACCTTGTTACCCTCTGAAAATCAGATATTTCATGAAAATTAGACTAATTAATCAGTGCTTCCCCATGTCATTTTCCTTTGTGTTGTTGTGGAAGGAGAGTGTACCTACTTTCCACAAGTCATAGTGTGTTCCAACCATGTTTCCAGTGATCAGCTAACTGGGACTGCATGATTTTATAGCCATTGCTTTTATTTATTTACTACCCTGAAGCACACCTTAGCTAGCCCTACTACCTTATTAGTTGTGTTGAGTCCTTATATGACTGTTTCCCGTGTAAATGAATTGAGCTCCATTACTTTGTCATTCTCACTTCTTTTATTTTTTTCCAAATTTATTGCCCTTTTCCTTGTTAGCACTAGCATATGTCCCCTGTATCATGTGTTTTGCTGTCATATGTCACATGGTTCCATTAACTAGTTTAGCTTTGTGATGTCATTATTCACTCCTTTTCTTTTGGCTCCTGTCACCTGACTACCTTGCTATTCCCCTTTCCTGTGTAACCCACTAATTTCCCCATTCTATGAGCCATAAGTTTGCAGTAGGGAATTGAGGAGCCATAAGTTGTTGTCATGCAGGGTTTAGGGATTTCTTGGTATACCTTTGCCCAACTTCCTGTCTTGGGCATCAGGCACAATGCAATGCCTAAGTTGTCAGGTCTGTAAAGTGCCTGCAAAGTCAGTCTATGCTTCCATATTCCTGCACATCTGGATAAGCGGTCTGCTTACAGCATGACAGATACAGTGAAGCTGTTGGACCCTTTGTAATCGTAACATCAGCCTGCTGTGCTTATACTGCTGGACTTTCACTACCTCCCTTGCCCCAAGGATGGGCAGAGTGGCATCCACTGCATACTTCCATCCCTCATGACCACATTCTTTAATACACAGGTCTGCTGGTCGGACCCTAGGTCAGGGTGTTACAGACATAATTCTTTTGCCCTAATGACACAGAACTGGCTGATGGTACTCAGTTTTTTGGTCTTTCCCTTCACTTACATACCCATAGACTGCATTTTTTCCTTTCATTCACTAATTTTATATCATAGGTTCATAGATTAGTACTAGGCTATTTGCTCTTGTAGGCCATTTTAAGCCTAGCCAATTACCCCATGTAAGAATCAAACCCTGCACCTTGGGTCTGCAAGGTAAACTCCTTAACCATCCTGCCGTCTTCTCACCCTTATGTTCTTATGCTGGCATATTAACCTCTCTGACTGAGCTTTTTTCCTTTTGATATTTCTCCATATCCCACTGTGCCTGCATCTGTTTTCATTGTTGGACCGTAATCTTTTTTTGTTTTATTTTTACTTTTACTTTATGGTTCTTCTAGATTACCATAACTGTCTCCTCTTCTACTTCCCTTCTAAACGTCTTTCACAATCTTACTTCAAAATTCTGTTGCTCTTATAAATATTGTCAGCTGTTCATCAAATTCTGAATTGATTTTCCCATTTCCATTAATGCATTTTCAAATATATTCCACTTTCCTCAATTCTTTTTTTCTGCTGAAAATTTTAAACTGTGGTCATCTCTGTGTCGGTTTTATACATTTCTAGAACTTCAGTTTTAATGCTGTGGCTTTTGTATGGACATAAATTAAAATAAATTATAACTTGCATGACATTTGCAAGCTGATAGCAAAGTAAAAGGAGGATTTTCAAGTGAACAGGGTGCTCAATATATTTCTATATTGAAAAGTGATATATGCATGTACGCCATCTTGTGGAAATGAATAAACATTACAATAACACATTTATTAACTGCAGAATAAAATGCATTGTATATTTGGCAAAAGGGAGCAACACTGTGGGGCAAATGAAGAAATGAGGACATAAGAGCAGAAGGCAAAGTAACTCCAACTGCAGAAAAGATCAAAGAGAACAGATTCCGGTGGTTTGGGCACATGCAAGAAAGCAGAAAACAATCCGGTGAAGAAGTTTTGGGACAGACAGGAAGAAGGCAAGAGGAAACGAGGGCATCCAGCAAAAACGTGGATGGATTGTGTGAGAGAAGACCTGTGATAGTCAGGTATGAGTATCGAAGAAAGTAGGAGAGTGGCGCTGAATAGGGAGAGATGGCGACAAGTGACACAAAACCGCAGCCCCATGTAGAAAATGAGAAAAAGGGAGATGATGTTAGAATTTCCCACCACACTAACGTTCTCCAGGAAGGGCTTACAAAGACAAATAACTTGTGTCAGAGTCATGGACTAAAATTAAATGCCAAGAAATGCATAATAATATCTTTCAGGAAGTCAAAACAAAAACAAGTGGCAACTTCACTGAAGACTGAATCCACAAAGTTTAATGAAGCGCTTTTCATCCAAATACTTCTTTGAACTTCATCAGATACTAACGTTTACAAAAATCAAGTTTAAATAGTCATGTTTAACCATGATTAAAATCAGCTGGTCTCTCCATCTTAAGATTTAAAGGAACAGTAGTTAAAATAGAATTGTGAACATAATATGCATTTTCCTGTTCTTTAAAACTGCTTTATTTATCTTTCAGGAAGTCATCCACCCCTGGTGACTATCATCACACCTCTATGAGTTGACCCAGTAGTCAGGGATTTGGGGACTCATATAGACAGTAATCTAGATTTTGACCATCGCGAGTCTACAGTAGTGAGGAAATCATTCTATGTTGTGCAATTTATAAACAAAGGTATGGCATCTAGGTCCAAGGAGGTCATTGTTCCATTGTATTAAGTATTCATCAGACCTATCATTGAGTACAATGCTCCCTTTGGTATGTGCCTATTCAGGCACATCCAACAATTGGAATAGCCCCAGAGGTTCCTCGCTAAAACAGTACAGGGCATAAGTAAAATGTCCTATGCAGACCATGTCAAAGCCCTATCCCTGCATTCTGTCTCCTAAAGGCTGTTGAGGGGAGACCTATGCCTGGCATACAAGGCATTGTCAGATCCCACCTTGATAAACCTCCTGCATATCTGCAAAACAAACAGCACCATAATTACCTGTTGTAAAGACTTAAACCTTGCCTGTAATATAAATAGGACCTGCTGGAGAAACAGGTATGTGTCCCAGAGACTATGCCCTCCCTGAAACAGGCTCCCCATCCATGTGAATCTGAGTTCCTCCCTAACCCAATTCAAGTGTAACTTGGACAATTAGATGGGGAACAGGAAATACATCCCTGGTTTGGCACTTATGTTTCTAATGAACACAGACAACCTGTAAATTAGTCATCTCCCAGGCACCTTCTTACAAATGTTTAATCTACCAAAACCCTGCTTACATTTATCAAGGGTACCAGAGATTTGAGATGCATAGCTAGGTTTAAAAAGGCCCTTGTGCTCATTAGCATAGTATGAACCTATGAACCTATATCCTATATCAGTTGTCAGTTGTGTGATTTTGGTGAAGTACTTTCTTTCCTGTGTAAGATCTTTTTGATAAGTTCTGCTAGGGAATGTACTTATATGAACTTGAATTCACAGTAAGTATTCCAGAAACACAGGCACTAAATCTGAGTGTATGGAAAATAGAAGGTAAGACAATGGATAACCGAAGCCTCTTGCATCATGTTTCATGCTATTTCATATACATAATATTTAATCATATGCTTACCCTTTTCTTCAGCTGCTCACTCTCCTGTTTCAGTTTGTTGTTCTCGGCCTGTGCAACATCCCTCTCTGCTCGATACTCCTTGGCTTGGGTTTCGGCATGATGTTGACATGTTTCTGCCTCAGACTGTGCTGATACAGCTTCATCTGACAGTTTGGAGAGCTGTGTCACCTTTTGTTGTGAGACATGTAGTTTTTGCTTTAGCTGCAAACCCAAAAGAAACAGCACTTACCATTTAAATATAATCATTTTTGTAACATTACTTGAATAGAAGCATTTTTCTAACAAGTTAAATAAGCATGAAAACAGAGGATTGCAATATTAAAAAAAATCATAATTTCAGTAGGTATTAAAATGTATTTAGTGTTTGTGGAATCACTGATGACTTCTCTACAGTTTACGTCTTGAGACAATTAAATTTCAAATTTTCCTTTTTTTTTTATTTTTAATGTATAGAGGTAGCATCAGACTGGATGCATACATCAGTTCATCATTAGCCATGTATGTCCCAAATAACATAACTCAGGAAGTGATATGCACTGGATGTTGTCCCACTGTTAGTGCAGACTTAATACAGAAGTTTTTTAGTGCTATTAAGATTAACTCTGCTGAAGGGTCAGATGAGTTGTGTCAAGATATGTGAAGGCTGCCAGCCAAGCTAGATAGAATTTTGTAGATAATTCTGTGTAATTGTAAATATGCATATAATCCACAGGCTTGTCCTCTTAAATGTAAGAAAACTGTATTAAATGTTGAACTTCAAAAATGTAACCACAGTGCACTGTGCTGGAAGAAAGCTGATATGTCAAGCATTATATGACTGATCTCAAGGCTCAAAGACATAAGATGAAAATAAAATTGCCAAAGATTCCAAAGACAACCACAAGGCATTCTATAGCTATGTCAAGAATCTAAATGGCAATGCTCAGATCGCTCTGAGCTACAACAGAATGGCATTAAATATACTGATCCCAAGGATATTGTCAATATCCTGGCAGATCGATTCAGTGCCAACTTCACCCCCCTCTCACCCCCTAAAGGGCCTATCTCAATACCGAAAGATTGCCAAATTCCAGTAATAATGGCCACACAGGTAAAAAACGCACTCTCCAGAGCTAAGAATACAGCAATCCATGGGACCAGACGACATCTCGGGCTGTGTACTACATGAACTACAAAATGAACTGGCACCTCACCTAAGTGTCATGTTTAATCATAGCCTCACCTCAGGCTTTTTGCCCACTGAGTGGCACACAGCTGCAGTTATCCCACTCCACAAGGGGGGATCCACCTTGGATCCTGGGAATTATCGCCCCATCAGTCTGACGAGCCTGATCTGCAAGACCATGGAACGTATTATCATGGAACTTATAAATAAAGACATTGGCAACTTTCAAACACTGGACCCCACCCAGTTTGGGTTCGTAAAGGGCCGATCTTGTCTCCTGAACCTGATTGACTTAATCATAACTTCACCTCAGGCTTTGTGCCCACTGAGTGGCACACAGCTACAATTATCCCACTCCACAAGGGGGGATCCACCTTGAATCCTGGGAACTACTGCCCCATCAGTCTGATGAGCCTGATCTGCAAGGCCATGGAACGTATTATCATGGAACTTATAAATAAAGACATTGGCAACCTTCAAACACTGGACCCCACCCAGTTTGGGTTCATAAAAGGCCGATCTTGTCTCCTGAACCAGATTGACTTCTTCAAATTAGTCTCCAGAGCTGTGGACAAGGGTAAGGCAGTCCACACAGCCTATATGGACCTTGCCAAGGCCTTTGACACCATCCCCCACTCTGGAATCATAGATAAACTTACCAAGCTGGGCATTAATCCTTACATCACTCGATGGCTTGCCAACTGGCTTACTGACAGAACCCACACTGTAAAAGTAACCGACTCCAAATTCAGCTCCAGACAAGTGACAAGTGGAGTACCTCAGGGTTCAGTCCTGGGACCACTCTTGTTTGGCATCTACTTCTCTGAAGTACAGGCCAACACTGAGGGGCTCTGGCTAACAAAGTTTGCAGATGACAGCAAACTGGGAGCCATTACTGAATCCCCAAATGATGTGGATATTCTACAAAAGGGCCTTACAGAAACAGATGCTTGGTGCCAGAGCCATGGTCTCAAGCTCAATGCCAAGAAATGTATAGTTATCCCATTTGGGAAAAAAACATGTACCCATAAATTACCACATAGGTGGCAGTACACTAAACACCAAAAGTGTGATAAGGGACTTAGGGATACAGGTGGACAGTGGTCTCACCTTCGATAACCACATCACCACAACAGTCAGGAAATCCTTCTATGTGGCACACCTCATCACTAAAGGCTTTTCATCGAGAAAAAAGGAGGTCATTGTCCCACTGTACTCATCCCTCATTAGACCCATTATAGAATACAATGCCCTGTTTGGTATGTACCTCTCAAGACATCTGCAACAACTGGAAAGGCCGCAGAAATACCTTACTAAAAGCATCACAAGCCTAAAGCAGATACCCTATGCTGACTGGCTAAAAAAAACTCCAGCTATACTCTGTCACATATTGTCTACTCAGAGGCAATCTCTGCTTAACATACAAGGCCATGTCAAACCCAGAGCTGTTGGACATGCTACACTTAAAGAAATCCCAATCACTCCGAGCCACACACTCCAGGGATCTAAACCTTGTCATCACAATGAGCAAAACATGCTGGAGAGGTAGGTTCCTTACCCAGAGACTCCCCAGACTCTGGAACAGACTGCCCATACATGTCAAGCAGCTCTTTGGGCCTCTTCAAAAGTAACCTTGATGATTGGATGGGAGATAGGAAATTCACCCCGGAGATCACGTCAGTCGCCCTGCTAGACAGGGCTCCATGGAAGTAAATATTGTGGGAAGAAATAGCCAGGGAATTGTTATGGCTAGGCTTGTATAGGTCCTAGGGCCAATAGCCTAGTACCAACCTATGAACCTATAATGTCTGGACTGAGGAATCCCTTATATTGTTTTGAGACCAGAGTTAATTGCTAGATTTTATATATATATAATGTCTTTTATTGCTGTAGTTTCCTGGCCAGGTTCAAGATAAAGAAATGTTAAAACTCTGAGTTTCTGTTAGCCTGGGAACCAGATAAGAATGATGTAATCTAAAATGAGTCACCAGTGATGTATTAATTTAAGACTTTCTCAGAGAGAGAGAGAGAGAGAATGAGAGCATTTTGCATTTGTCTTCAGAACTGACCACTCACCAGCATTTGCTTTGCTCTGTCTGTATGTAATTAGGATCTTAGACTTTAGTGTTTCTCTTAAAAAAATAGATAGAAAATAGTAAGTTTAGACTAGCTGTTTTCTATATAGTAAGTTTAGACTAGCTGTTTTATATATTTATGTCAGACTATTCTACAATATTATTTTAAGCATTTTTCTGTGATTTCTGAACTCTTAACTAGCACTATGTTGAATTGAGATTTGTCTTGTGTTTTTATTATTTATTATTAAACATTTTTAAACATTTCAACTGTTGCTGTTTTGTGTAGAGATAATTTAAGCTCTAGAGTACTTGCATGTATTTGGTGATACTGTACACAGCCACTCCAATAAGCCTTGCTGTTCGTCCACTTGCTATTTGGATAATAATATTGCACAGTATAAATTGGACACCCTTTCAGAAGAGCCTTATTAGTAGTTGATAAATATGGGTTCTGGTGGCAGTGGTTTACTACCTTATAGCCTGGCAGGAGGGGGCATAGCTGGAGAACCTGTGCCAGACTTCCCCAGGAGTGTCTGTGTGTGTGTGTGTGTATATAAACTGAATTTCAAAGTGTGTGTGTGTCAGTCACTTGGGCAGGGACACAAAGCCCTGCTTGGAAAGAGAGGGCACTAGAGGTTTTGGCTTGACTGCTCGGCTGAGATCTGGACCCTATAGTTGTGCCAGTGGGGAGTCTTATTGGGGATCTGGAGAGAAAGGGAGAAAGCAGCCCCAGACTGACCGTGATCTCTGTGTGCTCTTAAGGGAAATTGTACTTCACTATGTGTGTATTTGTTATCCTTCCCAATGTGGACGCCCCTCTCTGGTGTTAGTGGTGAGAACTGCAGCTCCTTGATTACTGGGCCAGTGCACGGGTGTCACATGTTAATTGGTAGGCAGTGGTTGGCTATCCACACCACATATTAATTGGTTGGCAATTGGCTTGTAGTGGTGTGGATAGTGAATTCCTGTAGCTTGAGTACAGTGATCTCTGAAGGTGTTTTTGTACTCTAAATCAGCCATGCAGTGAATATTCAGATTTCAGATCATAATTGTTTTAATTCTTGTGTTAGCTTAGTTAGTCAAGGAGAGCAGTCAATCATGTCAGCAGAGGAGTATGGCAAGCTGACAAGGAGCCAGTTGGCTGAGATGTGCCAGGCTAAGGGACTGGTGCATGGAAACCTGACTAAGGCAGACATGATTGCAGCTTTGGTCACAGCTGCATCAGAAAACAGCAATCAGGAAGACAATCAAACTGGACATGGAGGTGTACAGCACTCAGAGAATGGACATCTCAACCTTTCTGCAGAGGACTTAAAAATCCATCTGGAGCTAAAGAGACTTCAGTTGGAGGCTAGGTATTTGGAAACAGAAGCAGCAGAGAGACTGAGATATCTACAGGCTGAGGAGAATGAGAAACTGCTACACCTGGAAGCTGAGGAGAAGGAAAGGCAGAGGCAGCATGAAAAGGAAATGCTGACTCTTTACCAGAGTCATTGAGGTAATGGGGAAGGGGGTAACTGGACTCCAGAAGCACAAAAGGTCAGTAAATTTCTTCCAAAGTTTACAGGGGGATAATTTTGATAGTTTCAGTCATATATTTGAGAGGGTATGTAAACAGTATGATGTTGACCAAAGGCTCTGGGTACGGTTCCTGATCCCCTTATTCTATGATAAAGCTGTAACTGTGTTGTCTAAACTTGCTGATTGTGAATTTTTTGATTATACTGCTGTTGGTTGGGTTGGGAGGGTGGCTTAATGGTTAAGGTGTTTGCCTTACAAACACAACGTGCAAGGTTTGAGTCTCACAATGCATAATTCGCTAGGTTTAAAATGGCTCACAAGGGCAGTTAGATTAGTATGAACCTATGAACATAAGAATTGTCTGTTAGAATTTTTTAAGCTAACACCTGAAACTTATAGGAAAGAATTTCGTGAGCATAGACTCAAGGCAGATGACAATGTATGTGAATATGTTGCTGAACTGAGCACTTATTTTCATTGGTGGGTGAGTGGAGGTCAGATCACCACTTTTGAAGGGCTAGCAGACCTTTTGATGCGGGAACAAGCCCTTAGCACTTTGCCTGAGGACATGAGAATCTGGTTAGCTGATAGACAATGTGCTACTTCAGATGAGTAATGGAAGAAGCGAGACCTATACCTAGCAACCAGAGCATCCCTGCACGGGAAAGGGTCCCCCAGTACTGCTCATGGGTCTAAAGAAACCCATGGTGTGCAGCCCAGACTGCCCCAACAGAATCTGCCAGTAGTAGGGGAAGCCACTAGTCCAGGTACATGTCCAGGACCTAGAGTTAAATGTTTTGAATGCAACTAGTGGGGTCATGCGGCATACAGATGTCCACGGAGGCAAGGTGGAGAACAAAAGGTGAGGAAGCCAGTAAGTGGGAAGGACAAAATGCCAATGGTAGGTTGTCTTGAGACAACAGGGGTACCAAACTACCATCCTGCAGATGTCCTGATAGGGAAGGATTTTGATGAGGCAGTACTATGTGTTAATGCAGTTACATGCAGTCAGGCTAGGAGATGAGCATGTGGGTCTGGTAGCCTGGGGGAGACCCAGTCAGACCGCATACTTGCAGCCAGGACTGGTAAGGTGGTTACTTCAGGGAGGGAGCTGCCCTGTAGCAGTGAGACTGAAGGTGAGCCACAGCTGCTTGTGGGCATTGATGTTCCCTTGGACAGACTGACTGCAAAGGTAGAGGTGAGTAGTAGTACCCAGGCTGACAGTGAGGCACTGCTGTCAGTGGATGTCAGACTTCCTGTGAAAGGGGAGCTGGGAAGGGTTACACAGAGAGAGTTGAGACAGGCTCAGCTCTGAGACCCTACATTACAAGGCTGAGGCAGGTAGCTAGTGAGGCACCGAATTCTCAAGGGAAGGGGGAATCTGTATACTGGGTCAAAGAGTTACTGTATAAACAGTGGACATCTGAGGGAGGGCAAGAAGGTGAGAGGATACAGCAGTTGGTAGTGCTACAGCCTGCCACCTAGCCTTTCTAGCCATAGCCCATGATATTCCCTTTGCATGTCATATGGGCATAAAACATACAAAGAGACGTATTATGCAGAACTTCTATTGGCCTGGAATTTCCAGAGATGTAACAGGGTACTGTAGGACCTGTGAGCAGTGCCAAAAGGAAGGCAAGGCAGGAGACAAGGTGAAAGTTCCTTTGATGCCTTTGCCTGTGATTGAGGAGCCATTTCAGAGGGTTGCTATGGGTACTGTGGGGCCTCTGACTACCCCAAGTTCCACAGGGAAAAGTATATCCTATCTGTAGTAGATTATGTTACAAGATTACCTGAAGCAGGGGCTTTGTCCTCCACTAAGGCAGGAAAAGGTGGCAAATACTTTGTTAGAGATTTTCAGCAGGATAGGTTCCCAAAAGAAATTGACAGAGGTGCCAATTTCATGTCAGACCTGCTGGTTTGTCTGTGGAAGTATTGTGGGGTGAAGCATCTGAAGACTGCCCCCTACCATCCCCAGACTAATGGTCTTGTTAAGAGGTTAAACTCTACACTCCAGTCCATGCTACAGGCATTTGTAGACCAGTTTAAGAGGGAGTGGGACAAATATCTGCCCCATCTGTGGTTTGCTTGCAGACAGGTTCCCCAGGAATCCACAGGTTTTTCACCCTTTGAGTTGCTGTATGGGCATAAGGTGAGGGCACCTCTAGATTCAATTCGAGATGAGTGGGAAGGTGAGTGTGAATTTCACAAGGAGTCTGTTGTGGCATATGTCCTAAACCTCAGGACAAGGCTCAGGGAACTCATGGGCTTGGCCCAGTAGAACCTGGCAGAAGCCCAACAGCAGAAAAAGGTCTGGTATGACAGGAATGCATGAGCTAGAGAGTATGCTGTAGGGCATCAGGTAATGGTTTTCATTCCTGTCAGACACGACAAGCTGCAAGCAGCTTGGGAGGGACCCTACAAGGTGGTAAGAAAGGTAAGTGATGTTAACTACATGGTGGAACTGCTAGGCAGGAGGCAGGAGCACAAATTGTACCATGTTAACAAGATGAAACCTTACCATGATAGGAAGGCCCTTGTGCTGAGTATTTTCAGTGGACTACAGGAGGAGTCTGAGGGAGATCTGGTGACTGATCTCCTCAGTGAGGCTCAAACTGACACCTCAGTGGAAGGGGTAGCAATGTCCCAACAGCTATCTCCTACCCAGGTTCGAGAAATCCAAGCAGTGTTACAGGAGTTTGGGGACATGTTCACTGGGAAATCAGGGTGCATCACCTGGTGCAGCACCAGGTGGATACAGGACCCCAAAGGCCTATTAGACAGGCCCCTTATAGGGTGCCTGAGAGAGTCAAACAGACTCTGAGGGAGGAGATACAGGAAATGTTGGAACTAGGGGTAATTCAAGAGTCCAACAAGTCCCTAGGCCTCCCCAGTGGTACTGGCACCAAAGAAGGATGGCAGCACCAGGTTCTGTGTGGACTACAGGAAATTAAATAGTCACACAGAGTCAGATGCTTACCCCATGCCTAGGACAGATGAGGCCCTAGAGCAGCTGGGTGGGACTAAGTATCTTACAACCACTGATCTTACCAAGGGTTACTGGCAGGTGCCCTTGACTCCCATTGCTAGAGAGAGGCCAGCCTTTGTGACTCCTTTTGGCTTGTATGACTTCACAAAGATGCCCATTGAGATAAAGAATTCCCCAGAAACTTTCCAGAGACTGTTAGATCATATCCTAGCAGGAGCAGGAGGGTTTTCCCTTGCTTACCTAGATTATATTGCCATCTACAGACATTCCTGGCAAGAGCACCTTCAGCATGTCAGGGAGGTGCTGGGCAGACTACAGAGGGCAGGGTTGACCATTAATCCGAGCAAATGTCAGGTGGGTATGGCAGAGATCTCCTACCTGGGACATAGAGTGGGGAGTGGTAAGATCAGGCTTGAATCTGCCAGAGTGGAAGCCATTCAGGCATGGCCTACACCTGTTACCAAAAAGTAGGTGAGGGCATTCTTAGGGACAGCAGGGTACTACAGAAAGTTTATCCCCAGTTATAGTACCATAGCTGCTCCCTTCACAGACCTGACAAGGAAAAACAGGCTAGATAAGGTAGTGTGGACCCTAGCATGTGAGCTGGCATTCCAGAAGCTCAAAGAAGCTTTGGGAGGACCCCTGTGTTAGCCAGTCCAGATTACAGCAAACAATTTATTGTGCAGGTGGATTCTTCGAACCATGGGGTGGGGGCTGTGCCTAGCCAGATTTCTTCAGAGGGAGAAGAGCACCCAGTGGTTTATCTCAATCATAGGCTTCAACCAAGGGAGGAATGCTATGCAGCTTAGAAAAGGAATGTCTAGCCATAGTGTGGGCACTGCAGAAATTTCAGCCTTATCTGTATGGAAAAAAATTCACTGTAGTTACAAATCACAATCCCCTAACATGTTTACACTGAGCCAGCCAGCAAAATGTCAAGTTGCTATGATGGAGCCTAGGGTTGCAAGCATATGATAAGTCAGTGCAGCACCGCAGTGGGGTTAGCAACACCAACGCAGATGGGCTCTCAAGACAGGGAATGGGGTAAGGTATACTCAGATAGACCTCACCTTCTCAATCAATGTTTCTCAAGGGTCACTTGAAAAACTATCTTGAGTTCTCCAGGGGGGAAGATATGTGAATATATGTGAAGGCTGCCAGCCTAGCTAGATAGAATTTTGTAGATAATTCTATGTCATTGTAAATATGAATATAATCCACAGGCTTGTCCTCTTAAATGTAAGAAAACTGTATTAAATGTTGAACTTCAAAAATGTAACCACAGTGCACTCTGCTGGAAGAAAGCTGATAAGTCAAGCATTGTATGACTGATCTCAAGGCTCGGAGACATAAAATCTGGACTAACGAATTCCTTCTATTGTTTTGAGATCAAAGTTAATTGCTATATTTTACATATATAATGTCTTTTATTGCTATCATCCGCGGTGGTGCAGCGGTAGCGTTGTTGCCTCACAGCAAGAGGTTCTCCCGTTCGATTCTCGGCTGGAGTGCAGGGAGTGCCTTCTGTGTGGAGTCTGCATGTCCTCCCCGCGGTTGGGTGGGCATTCGAAAGACATACGTAAATGGGCATGCCTTCATTGAAGGTTGAAAGTCGAGCTGGCACCTCGGCGTTCGTCAAAATCTACTGCCAATCATTAGCGGACCGGAGTTCTGCTGTGGCGACCCCTAACCGGGAAAAGCCAAAAGACAACAACAATGTCTTTTATTGCTGTAGTTTCCTGGCCAAGTGCAAGATCAAAGAAATGTTAAAACTCTGAGTTTCTGTTATCCTGGGAACCAAAGAAAAATGATGTAATCAAAAATGAGTCAGCAGTGATGTATTATTTTTAAGACTTTCTCAGAGAGCGAGCGAATGAGAGCATTTTGCATTTGTCTTCTGAACTGACCACTCACCAGCACTTGCTTTGCTCTGTCTGTATGTAAGTAGGTTCTTAGACTTTAGTGTTTCTCTTAAGAAATAGATAGAAAATAGTAAGTTTAGACTAGATATTTTCTATATTTATATCAGACTATTCTACAGTATTATTTTAAGAATTTTCCTGTGATTTCTGAACTCTTGACTAGCACTATGTTGAATTGAGAAGATTTGTCTTGTGTTTTTATTATTTATTATTAAACATTTTTAAACCTTTCATCTGTGGCTGTTTTGTGTAGAGATAATTTAAGCTCTAGAGTATTTGCATGTATTTGGTGATACTGTACAAAGCCACTCCAATAAGCCTGGCTGTTTGTCTACTTACTATTTGGATAATAATATTTCACAGTATAAATTGGACACCCATTGGGAAGGGCCTTATTGGTAGCTGATAAATAGGGGTTCTGGTGGCAGTGGATTACTACCTTATAGTCTGGCAAGAGGGGACATAGCTGGAGAACCTGTGCCAGCCTTTCCCAGGAGTGTCTGTGTGTTTGTATATAAACCAAATTTCAAAGTGTGGGTGTGTCAGCTACTTGGGCAGGGACACAAAGCACTGGTTGGACAGAGAGGCCACTAGAGGTTCTGGCTTGACTACTCAGCTGATATCTGTACCCTATAGCTGTACCAGTGGGGAGTCTTACTGGGGATCTGGAGAGAAAGGGAGAAACCAGCCTCAGACTGACTGTGATCTCTGTGTGCTCTTAAGGGAAATTGTACTTTACTGTGTGTGTATTTGTTATCCTTCCCAATGAGGATGCCCCTCACTGGTGTTAGTGGTGAGGATTGAGGCTCCTTGATTACTGGCACAGTGCACATCTTTTTTCTAAGAAATGTGAATGAGGGCTTGGTGGATTGTTCATTGGTCCTATTTCCAGAATAATGGGAATGATGTTATGTCCCAGACTTATGGAGAGACATCACAGGTGTACCAATGCCTAGGATGTCAGGGCAGTGACAGTTGATGATTATAGGCTATCAGTTTGACTTGCATTTTAGGTTCATAGGTAGGTACTAGGCTATCTGCCTAAGGACATTTATAAGCATAGCCAGAATGTGTTGGCTTTCGCCTCCCTTTTAGATTAGTTTCCTGAGCCTCTGTGCAGCAGGGCCATTAAAGTGATCCCAGGGGTAAATTTACGATTTCCCACCCACTCATCAAGATTTCTCTTGAAGAGAGTCAGTGAGGGGCTTTGCCTAACATAGATTGGGATTCTCTTCCAGAGCGAGGGAAGTCTCTGGGACAGGAATCTATCCCTCCAGCATGTCCTGTTTATTGTTGTGCTGAGGTTTAAATCCCTGGAGCGTGTGGCTCTAAGAGATTTGGTTTTCTAGAGGTGGAGCATGTCCATTAATTCCTGGTTAGACATGGCCTTGTACGTCAGGCAGAGATCACCTCAGAGTAGGCGGTAAGCAACCGAGTAGAGCTGGAGTTTCTTTAGTCGAGCTGCATAGGGCATCTGTTTGAGGCCCATGATCCTCTTGGTGAGGTATTTCAGTGGTCTTTCCAGCTGTTGCAGGTGTCTAGTAAGGTACATCCCCATTTTGAGTAAGAGGTTTTAAAGTTCAATTGGTTCTTTGATTTATGAATCTGGTTGTATTGTGAATATCTAACAGCATGGATATTCCTGTCTATCTAATCCTTTAGGCTTTTATTATGATCCTAATAGCCCAGTGGACTTGGGTGTCCCTGTGGCTATAGGTTCCTTTGACTTTGCCAAAGCTATTGATTCCTGTACCCTTTAAGCCATTATTAGGGTTATTTGTGATCTTATAATCAATCCCTATATAACTAGTTGGGTAGTCAGCTGGCGGACAGGAAGAACGTTTATTTATTATTTATTTTATTTTACATTTGTTGACCGGGAAAGTCTGACTGGAAATACGTCCATTTTCAGTGGAGGCCTGGGAGAAAAACTCCAAGTACTAGTTAGTTACATACAAGTACAAATATAGCATAAAATAATAGTAAAATATAACAAGGCGCAATAAAATCCAGTGTACAATAATGCAGGTACAAAGAATATGGCAGTTACAGGATTGAGGTGGTTACATTGTAGAGATGAATGACAATGTAAATTATTTATACAAAACCATGAGAATAGACCAGGGTAGTAAAAATAAATATGCATACAGTTAGCAAGCTTCTGGAAAATAAATCTGTCGTGTGTGGACAGTAAGAGTATATAAAATGGAAGATGCCAGGATAGTATTTTAGGTGAGGTAGGCAGATAGGGGCATCTTTAGGGAAGAAAGTGGGGAGAAGTAAGTAATTTCTATCCTATAGGGTTACTGCAGGAGCAAATCCTATACGATCCGAGTTTTTAAATTTGGACACTGACGGTTCTTGAGTTAAGTCTGGCGGGAGATTGTTCCAGTTTTTGGCGATGTAGTTGGAAAATAGTGAGTCTCCTGCCATGTTGTTTGATTTAGTGGTATTTAGCAGAATTTTATCTGTTGATCAGAGTTCTCTAGATAACATACCCTCATACTTCCTTAACATTGCTGCTGATGCCATTGCGTTCCCCATCAGCATCCTAATAAATCACTCTATCCAAGAAGGTCTTATTCCCACACTCTGGAAAAGAGCTTTCATCATACCCTTACATAAAGGAAGCAAGAACAATGATATCACTAACTACCGTCCCATCGCCATCCTTTCTCCTATATCAAAACTCTTAGAAAAATGCATCCATCTCCAACTCCTTCCCTATCTCCTAGATAATAACTTACTAACCCCCACACAACATGGTTTCAGACCCAGCCACAGCACCATGACTGCCCTCCTTTCCTTCCTGGAAACAGTAAATACTGCCCGAGACTCTGGCTCTGTTGTATCCACTCTCCTTCTTGACCTTTCTAAAGCCTTCAATACCATATCTCACAGCCTTCTCCTTACTAAGCTATCTAACCCTAACCTATCCCCTGCCACTATCAATTGGTTCACCAACTATCTCTCCCATAGGCAACAAGCTGTCAAATGGAAAACAGCCATCTCCTCCTTTCTAAATACACCCACTGGTGTCCCCCAAGGTTCCATCTTGGGTCCTCTCCTCTTCAATATATTCATAAATGACTTCTCCCACTCAATTCCCCACACCAAACTTGTTCAATATGCAGATGACTCTACAATCATCTGCACAGACACATCCATTCCCACTCTCTTAAAATTAACCCAAGAGGCCTTCTCTACCACAGAACAATGGATGAAAAACAATCATCTAGCACTCAATGCATCTAAAACCAAGCTTATGGCATTTACCCCCTCTAAAAACACAACCATTAACAAAAATCTACTCTCTATCATCAGCCAAAACAACACCCCTCTTGAACTAGTATCTGAAAGCAAACTGTTAGGGGTCCTGATAGATGACCAGCTCAAATTCAATAGCCACCTACTACTAAACATAAAAAAAAAATATTATAAACTTGGCATGCTTTATCGACATAATAAATTCCTCTCCACATCTACTAAACATACTCTTGCTACAACATTCCTCATTCCTTCACTTCTATATGAGGCTTCTCTTCTAACAAACCTTCAATCATCCCTTAAAACAAAACTGTCCTCATGTTATAATAAAATTGCCAAATTTGCCACTGGCCACAAAGCATCTACCCACCACTGTGTATCTCTCCACAAACTAAACTGGCTTGAGCTTCCTAACTATCTCGCCTTTACTCAGCTCTGCTTTGCCCACAAACTCATATTCCATCCATCCCTCTGTCCCTCACTCAGCTCCACCTTTAAAATGCACATGCCACAAAGAGCCCTAAGATCTAATAACCAAAATCTGATAGAACTGTACAAACCTCTTCACTTGCCAGGGAAAAATCTGCTGTCCTTTTCCCTGGCACGCAATCGGAACTCCCTTCCCCCCTCCATCCGTACCCCTGCTAACCTTCCAGCTTTTAAAAAATCTCTACACACACACTTAACATCTTCCTGGGAATGCTCCTGCTCTAATCCCTCCTAGCCTAGCCTGCCCCCTACAGGCACCACATCATATATACCAGAAACTATAAATTAGCTAAAGCAATAACACCCTAATAATTCTTAAACTCTAGTATTCCATTCTAAATACTACATATTTTTCTACAACAATGCAATGCTAGTCTTATATAGCATAACCAAAGATTCTTTGCTTGTAATCACCTGTTCCTCTGTTTTTTGTCTTGAACACACATTTCTCTATTTTGTCAACCACTGTTTTTTACCACTGTTTTTGTCAATTTGTATTAATTTGACTGAATGTGTTAATGTGTAAACTTCTGTAATGTTTTGTATCTTTATTCAGGAGCTTTTCTCCCCAGGACTCCATAGAAAACGGGTACTTCGGGCCCAATGGACAATCCTGGTAAATCAACTGTAAATAAATAAAATAAATACATTTAGTATAAGGACTTATTAAAGATTGGAGGGCAGGGACTTAGGTTTGTAGAGGATTTTATGAGCAGTAGTGAGTTGGTTATAGAGAAGCAAATAAGGGAATTCCACACAGTCTAAGTTTTTTAGGTTTAGACAGTGGGGAGTGCGGAAAGCTGAACCACTAGCAAATCTGGTAACATGGTTATAACAACTCGAGAGCTTATTTAGTTCAGTTTTTGCCAAGTTAGGGTAGAAAGTAAGTGGGGGCAGGCAATGGTAGTTCTGGCTGCTGGGGTAAGAAATGCAAAGTTTCTATATAGGGAGCCCAGTTTTTTATCAGTGTATTTTATTGTCTGGTTAATGTACAGGACACATTTGAGGTTGTCTATTATTACACCTAGTAATTTGGTGCTAGTATCTGGGTAGATTGTGGTGCCATTGTTGGATATAACTGTAAAGGGAATTGGTGGTGTCTGATGGGTGGGGGTGAACAACAGTAATTTGGTTTTATTAGTATTAGGTCACAGTTAGAAAACCATTTCTAGACAATTTTAAATGTGGATTGGGTCATGCTCTGGAGGTCCTGTGGGGTACTGGCTGAACAGATTTGGGTGGAATTATCTGCATATTGTATGCATGAAGCATTTGGGATGGCTGCAGGGAGATCATTTATAAAAATGGAAAAGAGTAATAGACCTAAGATGGAGCCTTGAGGAACTCCTATAGTAACAGGTAAGAGGGACAACAGATGGTTTTGTCACAGAACAGCTTGACATCTGTCCTGCAGGTAGTGTTGGAACCATTGAAGAGATTGGTGATCAAGGGATAAGTTTTTGAGAGCAATAATAAGAAGCTGGTGACTGACCATATCAAAAGTCTTCAAGAGGTCAAGGAATAGGGTGGAGGAGAGTTGAGCATTGTTTCTATTAGAATTAATGGTATTAGTAAAAGAGAGGAGTGCAGTAGTGGTACCATGGTGGGGTCTAAAGCCATACTGGGAATCTGCTAACAGTTTGTTTTGTAGGAGAAAGTGCATTAGCTGTTTGTGAATGCATTTCTCCATAATCTTAGCCAAGGGGGATAGGATGGCTATGGGTCTGTAGTTGAAGAAATCTATGGATGGTCCACCCCTATGAAGAGGTATCACATGTGATTATTTCCAGAGTAATAGTTTCATTTATTAAGATGGAGATGGGAATATCTATGGCTTTGGCTGCCTTCTGTGTGTACTCAGCTGGCAGTAGGTCAGCGGCTGGAGTGGTAAGTTTTAACTTAGAGAGGAGTTTCCTTATGGAGCTGGTGGAGATGGGTTGGAGACTGAAGATGGGATAATTGCAAGGTGTTTGGGTGTGGGTATTACTTATAGTGGGTTTATTTTGGTTGGCAAGAAGTTGAATTATTTCTGTAAAGAAGCAGTTAAAACTGTTTGCTATGGCCTTAGGATGGGCATTTGTGGTATTTGTGGTATTTGTGGATGTTGGGGTAATGGATTTTCCTGGATAAAGTAGTTTATTAATTCCTGTCCAGAATATTTACGGATTAGATTGGTGCTTGTGCTGTAAATCATAGAAATGCTCCTTTTTGTCCTTTACTATGGCTTTTTTTGCTTCATTCTAAGTTGCCAGTAGAATAATTGATCCACAGGATATTTGGTGGTTCTCCAATGTGTCCAAGCTTTATTTCTTACAGAGATTTTTGCCCTAGTATCCTTTGTTAGCCATGGAGCATGGTTGGGTTTGCATCTGATGGTGCTGGGTGGGGTATGGAGTCTAAAATGGCTAAGAATGTTGTATTGAAGTAGGATACGGCTTCCTCAAGAGGTAGTGAATTTAAGCAAGACCAGTTGCAAAGCCTAAGATCAGTTTGGAACCTGGTGAGGTTGAAGTGTTTGTTGTACCTAATAGTCCTATAAATGGGGTTGCGGGTATTTATAACTTTGTCTTTTAGGACAAAGGTTGGCAGACGATCACTGATTTCATCTAGGAGTATACCCGAGGTATAGAAGTTAGGGTGGTTATTGATTAATATCCAATTGAGTATACTTTCTTTGTTAGTGGCCTTGTCTATTCTGGTGGGAGAAGAGATCAGCTGGGTAAAGCCTAACAGATTGATGTGGTTGGTAAGATTTTGAGAGGAACAGGTGGTCCAATCGATATTGAAATCTCCAAGAATAATTGATTCTTGAGGATATGTTATAGAGAGACACTGGAGTAGAGCTTCCATGGTATTTATGTTGTTACCAGGAGGAATATAGGCACATATAATATTGATATACTTGTTACTATTGATTTTTAGTTTGGTAAGTATTACTCGGCATTGTTGAATTGGGGGGTCTGCATGGTTGGCCTGGTAATATGTTGAAGTCATGAAGTTTATGATGAAGGTCAAGGGTTTTTATTCAGAAGCTAATGAGTTTTAAAAGAAGCTCCTCCAGGTTAGGTTCTAAGGCTTGTTTTATTTGGTATTTTCATAACTTGTTTCCCAGAGTTAGACAAAATATGTGTTAGCAAGTTTGCAGATCATACAAAGGTTGGGAGTATCATCTGAAATTTGACAGATCAAAGGAAACTACAGGAATACTTAAATATTTTAATTAAATGGCTCTGCTCAACTGGGATGCAGTTTATACTAGAAAATACACTGTAATGCATTTTGGAAAATATAACTGTAAATACCCATGTGCTTTATATGGACAGATTTTCCCTGATGTAAATTCTGTAAAAGATTTAGACATTGTTGTGGATGGTAGTGTAAAATGCATTGATCATACATCCAGTGTGATTAGTAGGTGTTATGGTACTTTAATGTCAGACGATGTTTTGTTAGTCAGTCAGCTGAAGTTCTTCCTTTATATAAATCTGCAGTCAGACACAATAACTGAGTGCCATGGATCATTTTGTGTTTACATTTCCTTACAGATTACGAGGTTGGAACATTTCCAAAGATCATTTACTAAAATGATAGTAGGGACTGGGTATCTTCATTACAAGCATATATTTTCTGCTTATTATCAGTTAGTAAGCAGAGATCTAACTTTAATATATAGCTGTAAAAAAGATGAAGCTGGTTTGCCACATTGGGATTACATTTTTTGAAACATACTAATTTAGCAAGAAATAAAGGTATTTTGATTGACTTGTCAAAATATGGATCTTGTTATATTCCTGCTTTTTTTCATTTTAGGGCAGGTTGCATGTGGAACAATTTACCTATGAGAACTGTTACTATCATCTCTGTCATTTAAAATGAAATTGATAACTGGTTTGGCTTAAAAGCATTTAAACTATGGTTAACATATGGTATCTAAGCTTTCCACATTTGAGATTTTTGAATTGTTTTAAAAAATACATCGAGCATTTTCATGATATGTTTGATTCACAGTAGGTAAGCTTTGGATCTTTGTGCCAACTTTTCTTGAAAACAAGATCAAATGAAAAGCATTTCACTCAGAATATTTCATCATAATGGAAATGTGACTTTCTTCTTATTACTCACTCTGCATTTTTAATGCTTAGTTCAAGCATTTAGCATCATCAGCAATACATTTCTCTTTGCCCGTCTGTTTAGCATGGAAATCTCTGACGTGTACTATTGTTTATTTTATACTAGGTTCTGTACATGCTTTGAAGTAGTGGAACAAAGACTTCAGGAACACCAGATTTAAGAGGATTAAAAGCATTTTAAATTGTGCTGTTTCCCTGTTTCAGGACCGAGAGCTACTGGGCTTCCCACACTTGCAGCATATCTCTGTGTAGAGACAGCCCTATATAAGGAACACAAGCTAACCAAACAAGGGCTCGGTTGATTATATCAAGCACCAATAACAGCAGTTACAAAAAAAAAGAGTGTAATCAGAAATCTGACATGGCAGCACAATTTTACTGAAACAGATACAATGGATACTTTAATGCTGAAAAAATTATTAGCAACATATATGTCAGAAATAAAAAAAAAAATGTAAACAAAACTGAAACGCATGCCTTAGCTCACATCATAAACAATAACATTTCCTTATATGGTTCAGTTTTCAGCAGTGGTAAACGTGAGCAAAAAACACAGGGCTTATGTTGATATGTTGATATGTAAATTGTTTTTTAAAATGGATATCTGGAATTATTTCTGAAACTGTGTACTGAAATTAGTTGCTTCCATCACAAAATGTAAGTTGTATTCATGATGTGCCCCTATAAATAATTTTGAATCTTAAAAAATGAAGTGCTATAATTAATTCTTCAAACTACATCTGTTTGCTGTCCATGTTTCATATGTGCTCATATCAAAATTCCTACACTTCTCAGCTACTACTTGTTGCACTGATTTTCAGATGTAGTTAACCATCCAATTCTAAACAGTTAATCAGAATGATTAAATACGTATGTGTGTGTGTGTGTGTGTGTGTGTGTGTGTGTATATATATATATATATAAAGTAATTTCGTTCAGCTTGCACTGCTGTGTATATCTGATCAACAATAAAGTTTACTTTGACTTTGATATATATATATATATATATATATAGATATATATATATATATATATATATATATATATATATATATATATATAAAGAGAGACAGAGGATTGTGAGTGGGTCAGTGGTCCTAATTCTCTTATGTGTTTGAGACATGCATAGCAAGAAATTCACCTTGAGTGAAGCTTGAGAGGTGAATCTTGGCATCCGTGTCAAAAACGCATAATGTAGATTAAGATCAGAGACCTGATCATAATTCTTTACAGTGCATGGAGTTTTATCAGCTCCATGTACTACAAGTTACAGTGAAAAAGAAGGAAAAATTGCTGTTTTTCCAGCTTTCAAAGCCATAAAACACTTATCAAGTGCTGTCAGAAAGGCAGTGTAATGCAGTCCATTACATTCACAATAACTTTTCACACTTGTCCACTGTCCAAGTTACTGCTTCGTATTTTTAATCTGTTTCTTGAAGAAACCAGTTGAGGACTGAAGTCACTAACTAATGACATACATTTAAGTTTCAGACTTTGTATCCTTTAGAAAATGCAGAAGAACATACTTCCTGTTATTCAAGCTACTTTTTATGTTTAGAAGGGGAACGTCAGACATCTTATCTGTACACACAACAAGCAGAAGCAAATCTTTTGTTCTGCCACTGTCATTTGCTGAACAGTACTGGCAGATTGTATTGACTAGCACAAGATCCAACCTTAACAACTTAAGTAGGGGGTCCGTAGCATTTGAAGATCGGTTTTGCCCCACTTTAGCACTTAACTGGTTTGCATTTCTAAATATCAGACTGTAATCACTGCACTCCATGCACTACATATATGGGTCTACTTCAGTAGACTGAAATTACACTTAATCGAAACTTACTTTACCAAGATGACATCACAAAAGTTGGAATAAACCAAAGCTTCACATTACTACACTTATTTACAGGGAATGTTGGCATTTGGCCAACATTCAATGTAAAAACACACTGCAGTATGTCAAATCCATCCAGGTGGGGGGCTGCTCCACCCACACTCCCTAACTAAATATACCAACTCCAAGATCGCACTACAGTGGGGAAAAAAGGGCAAATTTCCCCATGTTGGCCAAAAGCCTCCATTCCCTGTAAAAGAATGCGGTAATATGAAGCTTCAGTTTATTCAAACTTCGGTGATGTAATTTCGGTAAAGTATGTATATGTATATATATATATATATATATATATATATATATATACACATACACACACATACACGTGTGTCTGTGTGTGTGTTTGTGTGTTTCACTGTAAAATTAAAGAGATGGGGCTGTGCTGATCACCAGCTATGTTTGTTTATTGCACACTCTGAAAACTTAATTGCTTTACTACATACTTATGAAAAAACATGAACTGTACCCCGGGAGTCAAGAAGCTCGGCGCAAGGACGGTTTTAGCCTTGCGCCAAGCGTCCTCACTACAGATGGTGCAGCAGCGCCATATGAATATGTATGAGGGCGCGCCACCACACCCTCAACATGCACAGGAAACGTGCGTGAGTGCAGGGGGCATGTACAAGTGCTCTACCGAGGCGTAAACATGCCCCAACAGTTGCAAAACCTACTATGCCTACTAGTAGAGCCCGCCTCTAATAGTAAGTCAGTAATTCAGTGTCCGTGGATACCGAAATGTATGCTAAGCATACAAGAGTGTCCACAAACAGTGAAATAAAATCTAAGTAGTAAACATACAAGCATGTAGAGGAATGTTGAGCCCTGTCCCTAGAACTTTCACAATTAGATTCCCCATGTCCCTATTATACATTTGAATTGCTACAATATCAAAGGTGTAAGCAAAGCACAGTGTGTTTGCGCGTTGCTGCCCTCCAAAGAGCGTAGCTTACACATCAAATTCATTCAAATAGAGAAAAACATGCAGAATCAACTTAAATGTCAATAGGGTAGTGTTCAGAGCATCCGCCTAACGAACAGGCATTTACGGTTCGAGCCCAACAATAGCACATATCAATTTCCATGTGGAATGAATGTCGTTTTGCTGTAAAACCGACATAAGAGTATTGCATGAGATATTTAACTTAAATGCATTCAATCAAAGTGGTACTGTCATAATGAATAAGGCACTAGTAAGCAGGTGTAAGCACAAATAAGCAGCAGTAAACATATATAAGTACCATTAAGCAAGTCTGAGTGCGCTTGCGTGGGTCTAAGCAGTGCCCAGCATAGGAAAGGTATATAAGTATGTATAGATATATAATATATATATACATATACACACACACACACACACACACACATATATATATATATATATATATATATATATATATATACACATATATATATATATATATATATATATATATATATATATATATATACATATATATATATATATATCTATGAAGAAAGAACGATGTAACAATAAAGCATAACAAAATGAAGGAGAAGGGAATCAACAGCAACCCCAGTATTATATAGTGCTGTCAGCGTATGTCATATCAAGCTGGGCAGGAGTGAGAAAAGCACTGCTACTCACATCACAGTCAGGATATTACCAGTGGGAGTAACATTGTTGAACTGCTAAGTCTACTTTACACACAGAGGGTAGTCCCTGGTGGGACTACCCAAAAATTGATAGGCTATTTGGCCATCCGACCATTACACAAGCAAGGGCAGGTATGTTCAAGGACTAAATGGTGGGAGAGCCTGAGAATACATGGGTTGGGGCAACATATGTGTAGGACCCCTAACACTTGGGAGAGGGCAATGTGTGGAGGTGTGTCATGGCTGCGATAACAACTGGACAATAGATGGTATGCGTGTATGTTGAACTCGGGTGGGGTGGAGGAACTATGGGTATGAAATTATGGAGCCAGGCGTGCCAGGGTTGGATGGGCTGGTTCTAATTGGACCGCCCCGTGGAGTTCATTATAAGTATATATGCATACACACATGCAGACATCTATATGTAGAAGTGCATTCACTGTAACACATTCATTCCATTTGCAGACATAAATAACATGAATGTGCCCTTACAAACCTCGACAGTAGATAGAATAATAGGTTGTGCATAAGAGGGAAGGGACAAAACTGCTAAAATGCAGAAGTGTGTACAATGTCCAATGTCAGTGCTGTGCTGAAAGGTGAGGACTTTCCCACACATGGAATCATTCCTGTAATCTGCCTGCTATGGCAACGCCAATTACTAAACTTGTCTATTTGTAAAAGAAATATGCCGAACACGTACATAATTATGCTTTTATGTGTAACATGTGCGTTACCACATAGTCATACTTATTAATTTATTGTAGTGTCATGTTAACGGGAGTAAGGATGTAATGAAGTATAGAGTCTAATCTTGACATAAACACATGCGTGTCCCATGTGGGACAACCCAAAAATTTTGAATAGTGTCCTTTTGGTCACTCATGTCACCAGTGCTTGTGGACTAAAAGTTTGGGAGTTCTGAGGATACGTGGAGTGAGTCAACCGATGGGATGGGTCTATAGGAGAAGGGAGTGGCCAATGTGTAGTGGTGTGGATACACCGCGAATCCATCTGGAGAATGGATGACTGCAGTGTTAGGGAGGCATTGGGGTGGGTGTTTGGGGAACCAGGAGCCATGGGTATATATGCAAATGAAGCAGCACAGCAATAGTGTATTGGTTAGAGCAACCGTCTAATGAACAGACATTCCCGTTCCGAATCCCACTGCATCACATACCATTTACCATTGGTAATCTGTACATGAACATATTACAACATCTGTCCACTGTATAACCTGCAAAATAACAATTAAAAGTTAACTGGAGCGAAGTGTCAATGTCATAATGAATAAGGCACTAGTAAGCAGGTTTAAGCATATATAAACACCAGTAAGCATGTATAAGTACATTTGCGCAGGGTATGCATTGCTTTACAGACACACACACACACACACACACACACACACACACACACATATATATATATATATATATAAATATATACACATATATATATATATATATATATATATATATATATATATATATATATATATATATATATATATATATATATATATATATATATATATATATATATATATATATATATATATATATATATATATATATATATATATATATATATATATATATATATATATATATATATATATATATATTTATGACTTCCGCGGTGGTGCAACGGTAGCGTTGTTGCCTCACAGCAAGAGGTTCTCCCGTTTGATTCTCGGCTGGAGTGTGGGGAGTGCCTTCTGTGTGGAGTCTGCATGTCCTCCCCGCGGTTGGGTGAGCGTTCGAAAGACATGCGCAAATGGCTGTGCCTTCGTTGAAGGCTGAACATCGAGCTGGCACCTCGGTGTTCGTAAAAATCTACTGCCAATCATTAGCAGACTGGAGTTCCGCTGTGACGACCCCTAACCGGGAAAAGCCGAAAGACAACAAATATATATATATATATATATATATATATATATATATATATATTTAGTTGCAGACATATACATATACGTATATATATATATATATATATATGGATCTACTACTATTCACTGAAAGCACATTTCACCGAAAATCAAATTAGAGTGAAAACACAATTCACTGAAACACATTTCACCGAAAGTTGTAGATGGCCTTTCCCCACTATAGTGCAACCCTGGAGTTGGTATATATAGTAAGGGGGAGGGGGCGCACCACCCCCCACATTGGGGGTGTTGGGGGCGTAGCCCCCCACATATTTTATGTATATATTATTGTCAGAGAACAGTAATATATTGCAATTACATGTATACATGTACATAATTCAAAATATTTAAAATAGCCCCCACACCCCTCATGTGCGAGGCGGTGTCCCCCACACTCCCCCTTACTATATATACCAACTCCAGGGTCACACTACAGTGGGGAAAAGGCCATGTACAACTTTCGGTGAAATGTGTTTCTGTGAATTGTGTTTTCAGTGAAATGTGCTTTCGGTGAATAGTAGTAGAAACATGAAACACGTAGCATGGCCTTCCACCCCCTCCCAGCCGGACACGGGAAACATTACACACAAACCCGCAAACAATGTAAATAGTCCATTGCTCCCAAGACCACCGGCAGGATACAACCAGGGGGGTACACAGTGCACCCGTGAAATCTAATCTTGGAACACAGACAGGAGCGTCCCTTGTGGGACACCCAAAAATTGCCAAGACCAAAAGAAGGTGATACACCAACCATTCTGGCTGGGGTGTATACATACCCGGAATACAAGGGTGGGAATGCCTGATGACCCATGGGTCGGGACAATTGTATGACATGGGTCCCGTGAAGTGGAGAGTGGGCAGCGTGTTCAGAACCGACCAGGACCCAGAGTAAGGATGGGTGTTGTAGAGGAGGTGCGGGTGGGGGAACTATGGGTAGCTACTTATGGATCTAGGTGTGTAGGTGTTGGCTGATATGGGCCTATATGGACATCCCCAGGGATGTAATCAAATGTGTTCATTGGGCAGAGACGTTGCCCAACGAGCAGCCACACCCACTACAAGTCCCACTGCAGCAAAGTGTAATCTATATGGCAAGGAATGGAATAACCAGATATAGATGTATACATGTAGAGGTATGTGTGTGCATATCTACCCATAGCGACATAGAGATAACATAGAGATAAGCCTCTCCCTCTCCGTAGTACAAATGTATACATACAGAGACAGAATACATATACATACTCACATATAGATATATACATATGCAGACACCCATAGACCCATATGTTGTTGGATATATATATATATATATATATATATAGACAGCAATATATAAATATATACATGCATGCATACATATACAGATATATCTTTATATAGTAATATATGTATATATATATATATATATATATATATATATATATATATATATATATATATATATATATGACTGTAAATATACACATGTATATAGCTAGGATATAATACAGCAGTTATGAATTACATATGTTCACGGGCCGTGCATATGGGGGTGAGGGGTCTAATAAAAAAAGTGTGACACGTAGCAGCAACCCCCCCACCCCCTCAGCTAGGCCGGTGAGACATACAGACACACAATAAAAGTAAGCACACCACTGCTTCCCAGACCACCGGCAGGATACTACCAGTGGGAGAGACCTACCAGGTCTAATCTTGAAACACAGACATTAATGTCTGTTGTGGGACACTCAGAAATGAATGATCATTGGAGTCATTCCCAGTAATGATTCATCAAACCAGGCTGCAGACGTACACAGACAGTAGGTTGTGCAAGCCTGATAAACCCATGAGTCGACACAATGTACGACATGTGTCCCGACACACAGAGAGTGGGCAGTGTGTAGTGGTGTGTTTATACCCCACCTGCACCCACAGTAAGGATGAGTGCTGTGGAGGAGGGACAGGTGGGGGAACTATGGGTATTCAATTATGGGCCTAGGCGTGCAGGTGTTGGCTGGTGCAGTCGTATTAGGACTGCCCCAGGGATATAAGTAATATTCCGAAATGGGCATAGCTGACGCCAATATCTCCAACCCCTAAGAGCAAATCCACTGGACAGGACATAAACCATTGGGGGAACAAATAGGGACCATACCTCTGAACTGTCCCCAATTTCCAGGGACATCCCTGATTTCGACTCAAATTCTAACTCTGTCCCACTTAATCCCTCCTAAAACTAGTGACTTTTGGAGGAAAGGTGGTGAATTACACGTAATGAATAATGACAACAATTAAGAGTTATAAACATTATTTACCTCAGAAAATGTGTATGAATTCATATGCTCTGAGTCTGTCAATGTGTCAGGTTAACTGCTCTAATAATTTAAATGTGTCCCTGATGCTGTTATGACGTGTCCCTGATTCAGTTGATATTTGTCCCCAATCGTTTGAGAGGTCTGATAGGGACAGAAAGCACATATTCCACTTAAAACCTTAGAAAGATGATAGAATATTAGGTATGCAGTAGCATGACTCGGCTGAAGGATGTGGGTTCTAAAACCCAATTACTTGTTTGTATTGAAGAGTGTCAGTTCCCATGTATTAGCCAGACAGGTGCAGATTGTAAGAGGAACACACCAATAATATGAATCAAACTCTGGACAGGCCGCAGATTCCGTACAGTCGAACGGCATGCTTTTGCCTAATGGGCATCTATTCCTGATGCTGTAGGCATGTAATCCGATGTAATAGGCATCACAAGGTAATATCGTAGTCCTCACTCCTACCCAGGGGTGTGAGTGTCAGATGCAAACACCAAATGCAGTGCATTTGCAACTGCGGGAGCAAGCAGGTGTAATCCTGTTTGGCCACCGGTATGTGAGTATTACACTGGTGAAGCAATGTAGAGGCAAACTGAGTGTAAGAAACTGTAACCGGAGGTTAGCATTGCTTAGCTCCGTGCAAACCCATACACACCCGCTCACAACTGCTTTAATGTTCCTTAATCACTCCGTATCCAACGACCTTGTTCTAACCAGCAACAAAATAAATGGCCTCTGCAAGGCTCGAAACCAGGACCCTGCACACACAGCTAATGTGATTTACCATTAAGCCATGGCAGATATACAGACATCGGATGTTATCACAAACATATCATCCAGCGCAGTCATTCAACGTATAGGAAATGTATTCCATCATGTAGATGTATGTGTGTGTGTTTATGTCCAGATATAGATACATACATATATATAGATATATCAAGAACATCCCATGTGACAACAAAGCATTACAAAGGAATGAAAAGGAAAACACCAGCAATGCCTGTATTATGTAGTGGTGTTGTCCTATGTAATATCAAGACCCCTCAGACAGACATGTGTCATTAATACATGCAAACATTTGTACATTGGCCAGATACATCACTCTGTGCATTTTATTTACATTAACACAACAGTTCCTGTCCAATCATTATGTGAGAACAGTACTCTTGCAAGGTGCTGTGTGCAACATCATCATCATGAAAAAGGTAAATGGGGTAACCATAGAGGGGCCGGTAGTGGTGTGTGTACAATGGGGTCGTCTGCATCACGTGTACCTGGAACCTTTAGGAATCATGTGCATACCAGGATCGTGTGCCTGAGAGACAGGGGTGAGGACAACTGGAGTATGTTGTGATGCATATTAAAAGGGTTACATGTGTCCAGTGGACACGTGGGTGAAATGGACAGCTATGTATGAGGCAAATGTTGTTCTAGGAACTGATTGGCCTTTTGTTTCCATAGGGTGAGAGTGGGATGTAGGGGAAGGGGAGTAGGTATGCTCGTGGAGGATAGGTTGGGTAGGATGACAGACAAGACAGCATACAGGGTCGGTATATGACACATGTGGTGGAATACAACTTGGACGGGGAGGGGTGTTCAGCAGTCAGAACCCCATGAGCCCCCAGATGGAAACAGTGTGATGGAGGTCCCCAGCCATCGGCAGCCACCACTGCACCAAAACAGCTGCAAAGGTGGCAGTGCTGGGGGCTGTCTAGGTGGGGCAGGCTCACCCTGTAAATGTGACACTCTGCCCTCGAGCTGGCGTATCTGTCCTTGAAACCCCTTATTGAGCCCCCTACGCACCACATCTGGGACTGTACGACAGCGGACAAGTTCCTGTATGGACCTGTTCCCAGGGGGGGACAAGCCCCATCCTCAGTGGCTGTTCCACCAGAAGGTGGTGCAGAGCCAACAGAGGTGGAGGTCCAAGGCTGGGCCCCAGATGTGCTGGTGCCCGGTGCCATGGCCAGCTGAAGTGGGACAGGAGGTTCTGCAACGACCTCCAAACCCATACAGCCCATGGTGTTGCAGTTTTAACACAGATATCCCTTAGTAATAGTCAACAGCATTCATGATTACTTATAACAGCATGCATAGATATGACCATCAACCCAACATAACAGATGGTATACATTTGCAGAGGAAGCACAACACATGCATATATACTGCATGACATCTGTACAAAGTGTAGAAGACTTGTGACTGCAGCTATGAACAGTGGCCCATTATTGGCATGTCACTGAACCCCAGACAGTGACTGTCATACCATGGTTTCATGTGACATATGTCCAATCAGGGATGCAGTGGTGGTAACTATCATCACTATCACCATGTACTGACTGCAATCCTCACACTATGCTCCTGCAGTTCACAGATGTGTGTTCAGTGAGTAACACAGGAAACAAATGGTTCCACACACTGACCAGTCCACAGATGTCCCTACAGGTGGGGGTTCCCTCACAAACAGAGCACTGTCTTGTCAGTTTTAAAACATGTAGAATAGCCATTACCACACACATCTTGTTAAACTGGCAGTAGTCTCAATGAAGCATAGCTACACTTACATGCTGTAGTCATGTCTGGTACATCACCCTCCTGTTTTTAGGCTATTTTCCACTGTGTATGTTGTTTGAGGAACATCCAGATATCATCTGCGATGCCGTTTACCAAACACCAGATCCAGGTTCCACTCACAGTGACTGTCATGGGTAAACACCAACATGATGTTCCTACATATTGTACTGTGTTTCCATGTGACTGGCTATGGGAACATCATCACAGCTGTTCCGCATGCAATCAGCTAGAGGAGGACTGCAATAGGTGCAGAGGCCATCACCTGATCATGACCATCACTTACAAAACACAAGCTGCTGCTGAACAGGTGTACAACTCCACATCCACCAGAGAGTGTGTGGGAGGGACAGACAGAGGCAAAGTACATCAGAGAAGGGCTTGGAGACTAAAACCTAAGCATCATCTGTCAAACCCCTGACTGACTAGTCATTACTATTACAAGTGCATGCAGTTATTCCATGTGCCACAAAGCTGACATGGTGTGCTGTAAGAAAATATATGTGTGCTGGTGAGCGACATCTGCAACAGAGATATAGTAGATATACATTAGGTGTAGCACACATGGCTGTCCACATAAACGGATGTCATTGTCAACACAACCACACTCTCTAATGGACTCACATTGACACACTTTGCCAGGCCCACAGATACACTTCCTAACTACTTAGTTTGCCACATTGCAGTAATGCGCAGGTACTACATGCACCACAGGGGATATCCGGAGGTTCTATGGGCTAGGGCATGTGAACGTGTCTGACATCAGTTGGTATGCCAATGGGAGTTATACTGGGTGTGACTGTGGTTGGGAGCAGTTACTCCACGTGCCACAAAGCTGACATGTTGGTGTGCTGTAAGAACATATATGTGTGCTGGTGAGCGACATCTGCAAGAGAGATATAGTAGACATACATTAGGCGTAGCACCCATGGCTGTCCACATGAACGGATGTCATTGTCAACACAACCACACTCTCTAATGGACTCACATTGACACACTTTGCCAGGCCCACAAATACACTTCCTAACTACTTAGTTTGCCACACTGCAGTAATGCACAGGTACTACATGCACCACAGGTGATATCCGGAGGTTCTATGGGTTAGGGCATGTGAACATGTCTGACATCAGTCAGTATGCCAATGGGAGTTATACTGGGTGTGACTGTGGTTGGGAGCATCATACCCCACACGCAGACACAAGGTGCCAGTACTGACATGCATGTGGACATTGCTTCATGGGTGTGTAGTGTTTGGCTGTGCAAGATGGCTGTACAAGGCTGGGTGAGGGGTAATCCTTGGCATCATGCCACCCGACAATGATGTGCAGTGTGGTACAGGGGTGTAGTGTCTGCAATGTCCCACACAGATGGATATTGTATGAACTGTCCTGACATCCTGGTTACCATTGTGCATGGCCATTTTGCAATGCATGCCATGTCTGTGTGTGATAGTCCTTGACATGGACATTATCTGGGATGTGCATGTCCCACAATAATGTACAGTGACATGTACAAGTGTACCTGGTTTGGCCAGCATATGTTGTGTACACAGGCTGTTAATCTCAGATATATCAGTACTGGTCTGGTGTGGCAGGACCTGCTTATAGACAGCAGGTTGACCCTTCACCTGCATTGATAGCATGATACAGGTATTCCCTGGTGTCAGTGGCATCAGTCCATACAGGGCATGTGTGTAAGGCATTGTATGGCCTCTGTGGATCACATTTGATGGCACCACATATGGGAACATAGAGAAGGCACATTGTCCGCAATTATGTGCCTATATTACTGCTGGACAGGGTGCCATGCCCTCTGCAGCCCACTGCAATCACACCATGCCTACTATCTGTCATCAATGTGCAGGGTACTAGCAACATAGCGGGATATTCTAGGCAAGTGTGTTTGTGTATGACACATTTGTTCAGAACATATTCCGGGTAATAGTAGGGTTGCATACCTTGTTCACCAGGCCTTTTGCCAGATGTAGGGGTATGGCTTGCCAACACAGTCCTTTGGCTGACTGACATCTGTACTCCTCGTGAGGTGGACATTGTGACATATAATATGGACACCATATAAGAAAACTACAAGATCCGTTCCCCAACATGTCCAGTGGTTAGACACTCACAGCCACCTCCACACAGGTTTTGACTGTCAAACACACACACACCTGCCATGGCTTGGAATAGAACCCCTACCTAACTAGTTTATCACACTACAGCATTATGCAGTTACAGCACATGCTACGGGGATTATTGGGTTACAGCAATCCCAGAGGTGTATTACTAGGTGGGTGACAACAGCAGGATTGCCAAAGGTGGTTATGTGAATTGTAAAGAGTGTGCATACTCTAAAAAGCATTGTTCTTTTCTCAGGTAGACAGACAGACACACATTTGGCCTGTCTTGGAATAGAACCCCTACCTAATAGTTTATCACACTACAGCAATATGCAGTTACAGCATGCGCTACGGAGAATACTGGGTTACAGCAGTCCCAGAGGTGTATTTCTAGGTGGGTGATATCAGCAGGATTGCCAAAGGTGGGTATGTGAATTGTAAAGAGTGTGCATACTCTAAAAGCTTCATTTCTTTCACAGGCAGACCGGTAGACACACACACACAGTTGGCCTGTCTGGGATTAGAACACCTACCAAACCAGTTTAGCACACTACAGCATTACACAGTTACAGCATGCGCCATGGAGATTACTGGGTTACAGCAGTCCCAGAGGTGTATTTGTAGGTGGGTGACATCAGCAGGATTGCCAAAGAAGGGCATTTCAGGTGTACTGTGAGTTGTACATGTCAGTTACCTGCATGTACCCGCTGCTTACTGTCACGAAAACACATTTACACCTGCTTACAACTGCCTTATGCAGTCCTAATTGACAGTATCAACAAGGCTTGCAGGTCTTGAACCCTGGACCATGCACACTGAGGTCACTGGACATACCACTAAGCCATCTGGGTTGTATACATGTTGCATGGAGTCTATAATGCACATCTTACTACAGGTATTCCACAGTACTGAAAACAAATGGGACAGTCACTTTGTGTACATATGTACAGTACCCTTGAATGTACTGTACTCTGTGAAACAACAAAGACAAGTCCACATCTGTACAACTGTTTTATATATATATATATATATATATATATATATATATATATATATATATATATATATACACACACACACACACACACACACACACCTACGGGATGTGTACACACACACACATACATATATATATATATATATATATATGCATATACACAGACACAGCTATAGCCATATATATAAATATATGTATACACATGTCTGAACACCCTTTGTGACACAGAAGGGTTCCAAAGGAACCAACGTGTACACAAAACAGAAGCAGTTCACCAGAGACAGGATGGTTGGTGGAGTTTGGGGTGGGGAATGATGGCTAATGTAATCTACCCCAGGGATTGTGGAGTTAGGATGGGGGAATGATGGGTATGGACTTACACCCCAGCGACCACTTCTGTGTCACTGCTCGACAGTGGCACAAGAAAATAACATACCCAACTGTAGTTGTGCTTGACTGTGTATTCTTTACCATTCATAACTATGTAATACTTTGTAGACACCGGTCACCAAAGATGGCTACCATGGTGTGCTAAAAGGCATTACACATGTGTATGCCTGGCTACAGGGTAGTCATGCACACAAACATGCACACACTTGCCAGTATTGTGCATACACATCTTGCCTATGTAAAGGTAACTAGTACAGTTGTATGCAGTTGGGGTATGTGCCACAGAACACATACAATTACACTTACTCCGATTCCACTTCTAAGCTGGGTGAAATCACAGGACTGATTACTTGCAGTGGGGAGGGGGAAGAGAGAGGTTTAGCAGTTGACAAGGATAAAGGCCAGTGCAAAAGGAGGTATCTCTTTGGAATGCAGCAAAACCCACTGTCATGACAGGATGCAGACACAAATACACACACAACCATTAGCTGACACACACACTCAGGCATTTGCTGGGACATACACACACAAACACACTCAGCCATTTGCTGACACACACACACAAACACACGCACACAGTTGCCAGTGGTGGGATCAGAACTCCTGCCTATCTACTGATCACTATTACAGTACTACACAGTTACAAGACGTGCCACAGAGATTACACATTCCAAAGCAGTCAGGCTTCCCTTCTAAGATTGAGGACAACAACAGGGAGACTGACAGTCACGAAGTACATAGCTGTAAACCTGTGTGTTTAAAGTAGGTGTCCATTACAACCTGTATGCACAAACAAGACACATCATCTGCAGGTAGGCCTGAGAGGTATAGTTGTAGCACAACAGGAACCTGAACTGGAGTATGGCCATCTGTGGAATGGACAACTACTATCACTATACAGGGTTACAATGGGCATGCTCATACACTTAGTAGCACAGGGCCGTTTGGGATGCACTATGACTACAACTACACAAGGTTATACTGGGCATGCTCATATACTTAGTAACAAAGGGCTTGTTGGATGCACTGACTCAAATTACACAAGGTGGCAGTGGGTACGCTCATACACTTAGTAGCACAGGGCTGTTTGGGATGCACTCCGATTCTAACCACAGAGGGCCATAGTGTGCATGCTCATACACTTACATGTACAGAACACATTGTAATGGACTCCTATTGTAAACACGCAGGTTTACAGCTATGTACATTTTACCTGTCAGTATAAATGCACATCATACTGGTTTACTACCTGATACCTGTATGTGGCCCGTAAATTATATATCTGTGTCTGTGCTGTGTGATACACATGCATACATGTACATGACGCACTGACATATATATGTTAAGTATACACATTCATGCATGTGTGGACGTGACAGACAATAGGTTACCTGGATTAAGCACTTGGGCTTCAGACCAGTTGTTTTTCATTAGGAAGGTTTGTGGCCTGCACTGTGGTGGCAGGACAGGTAGCTTACATCCTTCTAAGTTGAGAACTGCTGATTGAGGGCTCAGTGTCTGTTATTCTAAAAGTGTATTAATTCTGGTTTAAGCACTTGGGCTTCAGGCCAGTTGTTTTACATTAAGGAGGTTTGTGGTCTGCACTGTAGTGGCAGAATAGGTAGCTTACATCCTTCTAAGTTGGGAACTGCTGACTGAGGGCTCAATGTCTGTTATTCTAAAAGTGTATTAATTCTGGTTTAAGCACTTGGGCTTCAGGCCAGTTATTTTACATTAAAAGGGTTCGTGGTCTGCACTCTTGTGGGAGAAGAGGCTGGACTCTGCCCTTCTGAGCTGGGAATTTCTGGTTAAAAGCTTATAGTGCATGCATATTTGAACTGTTTCTTACTGAAATTGGTACATCTTGTTTGCTGTAGCATAGACTAGATCCAGGCCTGCTGAATCTAGCTTTATTTGTATGCTTGTTGTTTGTTTACTTGTTATTTCCCTGAAACGCTAATTCCACCTAAAACGTGGCTTTTCAGCACTTCTGTGGATCCCTAGTGATATCTGCATTGCTTACTGTACTTATTTCCTTGTTTCACTTGAAAGAAAGTTACTGTTTGTTGTTTTTGCATTTAAGTTACCTGTAACACATTGCATTTAAGTTACCTGGCACTTGCTCACTAAAGCAATTATATAAGTCAGCACTAAAATATTAAAAGCACTACACCCTCACAAACTCCCCTTGAGTACCTCGTTCCACATTGGCCCTTTTTTTCAATTATAAAGGAATTCCCAATACTATTCTAGCATGTCCAAAGGTCAGTTGTCAATCTCCTCTCTGGTCCAGCTGGTGAATCTGGGAATCTTGAGGCAATGTTACAACTGCCTCATGTACACAGACAACCCTCTCCTCCTCCCAACAAATTCCAACACATGTGAGAGATGCAACCATTTAGCCATACTGGAGGCTAAGCTCTCTCAACTCAGTACTGACGAAACCAGTCAAGAGGAGAAGGAAACCACACTCACTACAATTCCAGTCTCACATAGACCTACCACGACAGCAAACCAAACACATAAACACACAAAAACATACTCGGAGGCTCTAAATAAAAATCTGCCTAAGCAGCAGAGACCTCCAGAGACCTCCAAAGCAGACACCCAAGCAACCGCTACCCCAAAACAAAACACGTGCAACACATAGCTCACAAAGCCAATGTGCCGAACAGTCACAGCCCTTAAGGCTAAACAACACACCTGATACACTTTCACCAAACAAAGCACTGGCAACCTTCGCTGTATGTTACACCTTTATTCCATAAAGCGCCTTTCGTTCAATTAAAATCCATGAACTTCTTCAGTCTGTTTTGTTTTTCGTTTTTTCATAGTTTGTTATTATGGCAACCAACCAGCCGAGTGGTACACAAGAACTTTTTTCACTGCTTGAGAGTGAAAATGACATTGAGGAAGAACAAACGCTCACTAGCATTGTTATTGCTTTGTCTCAGCAAGTCAAGAAGTTATCCGAAAAAGTGGACATGCTTAGTGATAAACACAATAGGCATTCCGATCAACAGCAGCAGCAGCGTACTTTAAGTACGTCTCCAAGAAGCTTACCTACAACTTCCGGAGTGAACATTTTGAACACAAATTTACCCTCAGAAGTAAACGGTACTTCCAGTCAGCGTCCAGCTGTAGTGAGTAACACTCAAGGGCCGACAAATTCTTGGGGGATACCGAATGGACAAATAATTAATTCCAACGTAAATAACGGATTTTTCAATAGCCAAAATAACTCTAACATCACTGGCCAGGAAGTCGCTAACAACGGTGGTGTAAATTTTGGCAGAACTGTCGAGCAATTACAAAATACTGCTATCCCAGGGCTTATTGGCATTCCGAATCTCAAGGACTGGTTATCTACATCAATGGGTATGTACAACAATAACAGTACATTTGTAGGAATGAATCCGGCTAGGGAAGAAGTTAACATCTTAAATTTACTTAACGAGTTTGATCATATTTTGTTGAAATATAAGAAATTAAAGCTCGAGATTGAATATTTCACAGAATGTATCCATTTGCAATTGGTACCTAAAGGTCTACGAATCTGCCAGTACCCTACAGGACTGGTAGCACAATCTCAATTTCACTTGGATCTTGTCAAGCTATTTAATAAACAGGGTTTGGAACTGTTGGATTTAATGAGTAAAAACTATAATATAATGGCAGAGGAATTAAACGATGAAAGTATGGTTTTGGACACAAAGATTAAGTCACATCCTGATTTTGAAAGATATAAATGCGAATATATTCGTATTTTTCAGACAATTGACATGTTTATTAATAAAGCCAAGTCAATTAAATGTAAAAAACTTGAGCAGGACCGTTCACAATATCAAAATGGTACTGCATACCCTACCCCTTCTCCAGCACAACAGTGGAGAACAAAGGGTAGTGCAGCAATATCCTTTTCTAATGGTCAAAATGATATGCCATTGTATGAGCAACGCCAAGGGGTGAATATGAGGGGGGTAAATATGGAAAATGTGACTATAGATCCTGTTAACCAAGATGAAAACACGGATTTTCCGCCAATTACATCTCCAAATATGTCAACTAATGACCTGGGTCCACGAAGAAGTGCACGCCTACAGAATCAAAACCCTAATACTAATGGTAATAATACCAGGACCAATAACAAACAATGGTCCAATAACCAACAGGGTTTTCAGAGGGGGAAAATGCAGAGCAGAAGGAACCAATGGAAGAAACACAACAAATGGCGATAGTTGTGAATGATACACAGAATAATCCTTCAGTTATTACGAATTCCGAAGGGGACTTCTCTGTGTACAATTTTTCCTCAGTAAATGTTTACACTGATTTAGTGAATACATTGGCAAAAGGTCTCACCTTTATACCATCTAGGAGGTTGGATATTACTAACCATATAATAGATCTCAAAATGTATGTAAGGAAATTAAACTTACAGATATTATTAGGCAACATGAGTAGATTACAACCGAATTATTATAGAATTCCTAGTATTTTCAACCCTCCACTGCATAATTTATTGTATACCTTCGAGAAAGTATGTGAATTAGATTTCAGATATTATAACACATGGAATAAGACAAAAATTACTGATAAAAATCTAACTAGGGATGAACAGGAATGTATTAAAAGTCTGAAACAATTCAAGGTCAGAATTATGAAACCTGATAAGGGGGGTGGGTTAGTATTCATGGACCCAATAGATTATGAGAATAAAATCGAGGCATTGTTAACATCTGATTCATATATAAAATCTTCAATTAATGAATATAATCAAGCTAATCAGAGAATTAAAATATATCTTAATGATTTATTCATTGAAGGTCGGATTGATGTGAACATGTTTAATTATATGATTATGCCAGCACCTATAGCACCTACGATTTTTGGAGTCCCTAAAATTCATAAGAGTTTAAATAACCCTCCCCTTAGACCAATTGTCGATGGTAGAAATTCTGCAACATATGCATGTGCAAAGGTAATAGATTTAATACTCAAAAAATATGTATCTAGTGAAATAGGAATATGTAAGGACTCATGGTCATTTTTGGAAAAAATGAATGAAATAGAATTTGATAATAAATATAATTTTCTTACAATAGATGTAAGAGATTTATATACTTCAATACCACAGGATCTTGGTATTGAGTGGGTGTCCCTTAATCTTAGGAAAAAGGGAGCCCCATTAATGGAAATATCATTGGTAGAAGAATTACTAGATATTGTCTTATCACATAATTACATCTATTTTAAAAGCAATTTTTATCATCAAACAAAAGGAGTGGCAATGGGATCTCGGTGTGGCTCTAGTTTTGCCAACTTGGTAATGAATTATTGGGAACATAATCACATTTTCAATGTAGAACATATAAAATCCCAGATAACATATTTCACCAGATTCTTGGATGACATTTTTATCCTGTTTAAAGGTGATAAAGACCAAGCTAAAATGATGGTAGACTACTTTAATCAGACTACAGAATTTCTGGAATTCACATACAATTTTCATGAGAAGGAAATGGCATATTTAGACATTTTATTGATGAAAAATAACGCTGATAGGAAATACGAGGCAAGGATTTATAGAAAACCTTCGTATTCTAATACATTTCTCCACTTCTCAAGCGCGCACCCCTACCGACAGAAAAAGTCGGTGGTTAAAGGACAGCTTGTAAGGGCAGCACGCATGACAAGCAAAGAGGATGATTTCATTTCTGAATGTCATTTAATAAGACAAATGTTCACTAGGAGAGCATATCCTGATGCCCTCCTAGATGAAATCATAACTAAAGTGGTGGAGAAAAGAAATGGAGGTATGTATAAACCCATTCTGAATCAAAACAGAAGGGTTTATAATGTAATAGAAATGAATATTAGTCCTAGTCCAGTAACAACAAGTCAAATATCTCATGTTGGTAATAACTATAATAACACTAATGTTAATTTCGTCATCACGTTTAATATGGATTATAAATACATTAGGAATATAGTATGTAAAAATTGGAACATTATCACACAAGATAAAGACCTATTGGAAAAGTTAGGACCAACTCCAAAATTTGTACTGAAAAGAGACAGGAACTTTAAAAACTTGTTTGAGAGTGTCCAAAACACACACATTAAAAATAAAGGTATGCAACAGTGTCTTGGATGCCCCTACTGTAAGTACATCCAGGTAGGATTATCAATAACTATGGATAATAGCAGAATATTATATAGCAAAGGAAAATATAACTGTAATTCTAAAATGGTTGTTTATTTAGCTAAATGTCAATACTGTCCCAAATATTATGTTGGTAAAACAAAACGAAGATTGAGGGACAGAATATACGACCATTTATACAATATTAAAAAAATGAGCCAGGACAACGCTTTAGCCAAACATATTCAAGAATATCCTGGACATGAATTCAAGTTTTGGGTTTTAGATCAGGTCCCACAAAATATGAGAGGGGGGGCAACTGAGTTGGAATTAGATAAATTAGAATTAGTATGGCAAATACGACTATATGCATATAATGACCCAGGTTTGAATGATATGTGTTCAATTATGCCTATATTAAAAATGAAAAGTTTATTTAGGTAATCTTTAACATTAGATGAATGTGGCTTGACAAGGTGTAACTACATTATTTAAGCTTCTGCTGCTCAAAATATCATGATTTCATGATTTTATTTTTGTGTTTGAACAACAGGAAATAGTTGAATATTAATATTTAATATTGTAGTACAAATATGTGTAGTATACTAATATAATGGTAAGAATTTTGGTATTCATAGTAAGGACTTGCATTTTAGACAAAAAATATTTGGTTTTATTGGTTTTATAAAAGACAATATAGCTTTAATTTTTGTGAATAACTACCATGTGATCAACTTCAATTTGTATTTAAATAATGGTAGATGTAGAATATTCCATCTGAAGAAGTTCATGGATTTTAATTGAACGAAAGGCGCTTTATGGAATAAAGGTGTAACATACAGCGAAGGTTGCCAGTGCTTTGTTTGGTGAAACACCTGATACACTTGTAATAGGTGACTCTATCGTCAGGCACACTGACGTCCCGCTCACCAGGCTGAACAAGCAGAAGGTCACGGTGAGCTGCCTGTCACGCCCTAGCATCCGCCACATAACACAAGCACTCAGGTCACTCCAAGGCAATTACAAATATGACTCAGTCCTTGTCCATGCTGGTGTGAATGACCTGAGACGTACCTCCCTGGACTACATGGAGTTACAT